>NW_022196915.1:104103350-104144559 GCF_008632895.1 Mastomys coucha
AAAAAAAAAAAAAAAAAAAAAAAATGTAAAGAAAAAAGTAAGATGATCCTTGCACACAATGAATTCCTCATAATGTGCATTTCCTTGGCCAAGGGATTTTTCAGTTGAGAATTTTTACTATGAATAGTTAATAATGTGTCCTCTGAGCCAAAGGAAAAATTGAGATAAAGAAGCATTTTTTTTTTCTGGAAGTGTTGGACTGTCTTGGATATTAATATAATTTCTCTGAGTAATCATGTTAATAACTACGGTATGTAAAATAATTCCAACACTATCTGACCTATCCTTCTGGAACTGAACTGAAGGTATTACGTGAGCTCTCCTGGTAATGAAGGTCACAAATCAAAAGGAAGAATACAGGCGGAGGGATTAGGACAGAAAGAGCTGGAGCCATAACTCTACATCCATGCTATAATGAATCCTGTAATTTGACAAATGTAGCCGGGTTAAAAAAATGCTACTTAATGAATTAAGGATGAGCTGGTCTTCCCTGGCATTGCTTGGGAACAAAAAAAAATTATTTTTTCTCCTAAAAGTCTGCCAAAAGAAATGCCCACATATAAATTATAATAATTTGTTACATGTAGCAGTATTATATAATCTTTCATAAATAATGTCCATAGCAAAGGGTAATTTTTCTTAAGTTTTATATAGGTTCTATGGTATCTACACTGCAAACAAAAATTGCAAACTATATATGCTTATTTTATCTCAGTTAATGGAATAGTAGTTTCCTGTGAGACCTTCTGAAAGACACAGGAAAGGACAAAGGCTGCCCTGTGTGCTCATGGCATCCAAGTATCAACGCACTGTTTGTTTGTATCTATTTTGAATCTTTTTAAAAAAAGATTTATTTATTTTATATATGTGAATACACTGTTACTGTCTTCAGAAGAGGGCATCAGATCTCATTACAGATGGTTGTGAGCCACCACGTTGTGGATGGGAATTGAACTCAGGACCTCTGGAAGAGCAGTCAGTACTCTTACCTTCTGAGCCATCTCTCCAGCCCCTGTTTTGAGTCTTAATAAGGTCTTCTCAGGCGTAGGTATACTAGGAGGAAGGGATCGTGACTCTTCTGATCAAAATAGTTATAGGCTTCAGTATGGGCAGTGCCCATGTCATCTAATAAAATAATACATTTCATTAAAACTTAAGAAAACCATGATGTCTTTTTCTTGCTGGTTTTTAGTCACATGGTGCTTTGGGTCATTTTTCTAGAGACACTTTTTCATAAAGGAGTAATAATTCATTCTCTTGTGCTCATGTTTTAGAACTAGTGGAAGTGAAGTAAGACCGATGGAAAAGACCCTGGTACTAATAATTCAGAGACTGCTGAGGCAGGCTTTCCATCCTGAATGGAAGGGGATCCAGCCAACAGAATGCTTGCGCACAAGCATAGGTTATACTTTGCATGACTGGCAGGCATGCGTGGCACTCTCATTGCTCTGTGGTAGAAAAGTGTGATACTTGGTGGGGGCAACTCCTATGGACGCGATCATAAATGCGGTTGGTGAATATATGTCAGAAATAGTGCATGGAATGAAATCCCATCATGCACTTTATCCCACCTTCATGCTTAAAGTCTGTTGTTCTTTATGAACCACCCCACTTATTAAAGTGAACCCAATAAAGATGAGAAACAGTAACACAGTTGCTGCTGCAAGGTAAAGGACTGATGCTTTGGGGAGCTTAGTCGTATTTAAATACGGATTCTGACTGCTTAGATTTTCACTTCACCCAGCTTCTCTGTAATATAAACGCTGCTTCATATAAAATCCCTTAAGCAGAACTTGACATCCTTTAAAATCACTCACTATCATAACATAATGTGGACGAAAATGGTTCTCCCTCCATTTGAAATGTGTCTGTGGATAAACATGGTCTCTCTGACACCGGTACCCGGATGCCTCACAGTCGATGCATAATGATGCTAATATCAGTACCAAACAAGATAATGAGCTTTTAGAAATTTTATTGAGCTCTGCAAACCCGTTTTTTACATCTCAGAATAAAAACTTGGAGTAAAATTAGTGATGCATAAATGTCTCTTAGCCACTTTACATTTAAGTAAATGATCTGACGATATTCTTGAAACGGCCTTCTGTTCTTGAAAAATATATAAATGTATATTTTGTTATTGAGGCTATTTTATTTGCCACCTAATATGCTTAAAGTGCTTTTATATATAATAGACAAAGCAGAAGGTTCAAGAATAATCATTTGTTTGTGACTGTATGTGTACATGTTTGTATGTGTGTGCTTGTGTGTGCACACATGTGTGAATGTGGAAGTGCATAGACCAGAGCATGCTGTAGTTGCTTGCACAAGACCTGAAGCAATCGTCCTAGCATAGAAAGGAGGTGGAGCTCATGAACTCCATCCCTATTTGAAAAACCTTTGGCAGTTGGTATGGGGTCTTCTAAGAGACAGTTGTGGGGTACATCACAGAGATGAGGCCTTAGTCTCGTTTCCTGGTCCTGTTCTCAGAGCGACTAAAGCTATTTTACAACCTAATTCATTCTCACCTGTAGTTGTGTGTAGAGTAAAAATCAAGTAGAAAAAATAGTTTTCAAAAGTTATATAAAGTTGATTTCAAGTTTACTTAAAGCAGTTTATTTAAAGTTCTGTTTTAAAAGCTTAGAGAACTCAAGGCTTCGTCATTTTACAGAGCAGTCATGTAAGTTAGTTGATGGAGCCAAGCCACTGATATAGGGGAGGATGGTGTTGCCTAGAATACTCAGGCAGCAAAAGATTGTCATGCTGCGGCACATGGAGGGTGTGCTGCTTTTCCCCAATGAGCTGAAATGCAGAAACATGGAGATAAAATCATCCAGGGAGATGCTGAAGGGAAGTCTGAAAAGTTAAACTTTGTTTTCTCAAATTTCTGTACCTGTATTTATGGAGTAAAAGCAGACATCTGCCATTTTTGATCCTGGTCCATGAAGCACAAGGTGAAGGGTTACTTTAGTGTGTAGTCATATCATGCATAACAAATCCGTTTCTCTTTGTGTTCTCACTTTTCAGGTTTTTCCTACCACTCAAACTATGGATAACCTGTGCGTTGGTCCATTTATTAACTCTTTGGGATGTATATTGCTAGGTATCATCTCTCATGATAGGCTCATCAGACTGAAAACTTAGTCATCATTATCCAAAGTGCATATGGGTAAAATCATATTTAATGAACGAGTTGTAGAAATGCTAATGGAATAATGATAGGAGAATGTGTGTGAGAAGATGGTCAGTAGAAATACTTGCAGGGTGATCTCAGGAGAGAGACAAGTAGAGAGAGAGGGTGAAGAGGGGGGAGACTGCAGTGCATTTAGCTCCTCCTAGCCTTTGGCCTTTACAGGAAAGATGTTTCTCTAATACCTACTCAAGTTAATTAAGGAAATATACTTAAGATAGAAATTACACAAAGAATACCAAAGAAATTAGAACAGGCAAGACAACTTTGCTGACTTAAAAAGTTTATTGGAGAATGAGCTGGAGGGATCTGTGACAGTGACCGTCATGCCACCTCTTCAAGCAACAGGTTCTCTAAGAATGGCAAGGGGGACAGAATGAACCCCGGGGGGCTGCTCACTGCTGCATGCTAGAAATGGCTGAGGGTAAGGATGCTGAGCTCTAAAGAGGAGTCAGGCACATCCATGTGGCTAGCAGGGAGGTGCCAGAAAGCATAACCGTGGTCTAGCGGTGAGTTGAGAGGGGCACCATGGCCTATGTGGGCGAGAGATACAGCTCAGATAGGGAGCTCAGACAGGGAGCTCACCTCCTCTCTGTGAGATGCAGAAACCAAAGCAAACCAAACACAGCCACAAAGGATCTGCAACAAAACCAAACGCTGAATGTAATCATTGAGAAAATCTTCCTTCCTCGTAAGATCATGTAGCCTCCCATCTAAACTAGGGAAGAGAAGCAATGCAGACATTGAAGGACGGAGAAACTAACCAGACTTGGCAGGGATTGATCACGGATCATTTAAATAAACAGGTCCCAATGACTTTCAAATCAGAATGTCAATTATTGATGATTCTGTTCCGAGGTGCTAAAAATAACTCTTTTTGTTATGGTGGAGGACCATGTTAGTGATTTTTAGATGGCTGCGAGCTGTTAGTGCCTGTTTCATTATGCCTAATGCCAAAGGCCATAGAATGAATTGGGAGAGTAGCTCATGGCCATTGCTTTAAAACTGCTTCCAGTTCATGGTTCCTTACTTCTTCTTCACAACCATCCTAGTGTGATGTTTCCACCTTTCTTTACTCAAAGGAAAACAATTCCCACTTACCTTATATCAATGTGACCACATTCATGGTAAAGATTATAAATCTGTCTGAAATAGGAAGAGCCACTTTGTGTCCCCAAGGCTGCCAGTAACTCTGGACAGAGAAGAGCAAACTAAAAGATGAACGCATGTCAGCATTGCCGGATTTAAAATCTGAACATTTTATTTGAATCAATTAAGAAAACATATATTATTAAAAATCATCAACTCCCACCATAATAGAACACTTACAATGATGTCCACAACGGAACTGGAGATACATTATGTTTTACAACTATGTGGATTTTATCAGTCATCAAAGTTAAATGAAGAACTAAAAGCTTATTCATCATTAGGAAAGGCCTACATTTGCAAATTAATATACACATTGTTTCTTTTGATGGCAGGGCTCCATTAGCATACACTGTTTTTCTAGGATAATGTGATTGAGTTATCTGATGTCCAACAGATTTCATAGAGATAATTATCTGAAAACCGACAGCTTCAAACAGTTTCTACATAACTTCTACCAGGATATAAGGTAGTCTGAACGATGTAAATTTCATCTAAAAGTTAAAAAAAATTAATGTATTCAGTTAGTATGCAAAATCATGGGTTTCATTATGGCGAGTGTCCTCACACTTGTGTGGAGTTATGCTTTGATCTCCACCCATTGTCTATCTCCTACTCTCGCCATGCTCACTCCTGTCTCTTTCCCCCTCTTTCCCTCCCTCCGTCCCTCCTTGTCTCCTTCCAGGTGCCTTCCTCTTATTTCTTCTTACGTGTGTTTCATCGCTCCCTCAATTCATTACTTCCTCAAAACCTTTTTCTTCCTTCCCATGATTTCTTATCTAGCTTTGTACCTACACACATGTATCAATTTACACACATGTGTAATTCTCAATATAGGTTCCACTCATGAAGAAAACATGGAGTATTTGTCTTTCTGAGTCTGTCTTACTTTGCTTACCATGGCCAGGTATTTCTGTGGTATTTTGACTTGGCATTCTTTGGGTGTATGCAGAGTCCAGTGCTAGCTCTTTTTTTTCCTTCTGATTTTTGAAGAGTTCCCATATGGATTCTCATAGTTCCCATACAAATTTAGGTTATTATTAGTAGTGAGTAAGTGTCTTGTCTTCTCACATCCTTACCAGCAAATGTGACCATTTGTTTTCTTGGTCATTGACAATGGGACGGCAAGTGGGTAGAATCTCATTGTAGTTTTAATTTTCAATTTTCTGATGGTTAAGGGTTATAACATATTTTTAAGTGTTTATTTGGCCATTTATATTTCTTCTTTTGAGAGCTATTTAGCTCATCATTGGATTATTATTGGATGATCTGGTGTTTTTAACATTTAATTTGTGCAGTTCTTTATGTAACCTAGTCCCTTGCCTGATGCATAGTTGGCAATGGTCTCTCTCCTGTTCTTATAGGCTCTCTCTTCTTCTGGTCATTTCCTTTAATGTGAAGCTTTTTAATTTCATGTAACCCTATCTGTCAGCTCTTGAGAGTTTTTCTTGTACTGTTGGATTTTTATTTTCAGAAAACCCTTGCCGAAGCCTCTATCTGGAAGTGTTTCTCATGTTTTACTGTAGCAGTTTCAAATTTCCATGTCTTATGTGTAGGCCTTTGATCCATTTTGAAATGGCTTTTTTTTTTTCCTGAAGCAGGGGAGATATGAATCTAGATTCATCTTCCTACATATGGTAATTACAATGCAGTCTCCCTAGCACTGTTTGTAAACGGGACTGTAATTTCTTGAATGAAAATTAATGCCTGTGTGAAAAATGAAACTGCATAGGTTCAGTTTGTTTTTCTTATTCTCTCCAGTGGCTCTGTATCTCCATTTTTCAGCACCACCATGCTGTTACTGCTACTACTGCCCTGTGTTAAAGTTTGGAATCACTATTGTCATGTGTCCAGCATCGCCATCTCTGCTAAGTGCTGCTTTGGTAATTCTGGGTCGTTTATGCTTTTTTTTTTCCATATAGGATTGTTTATCTTGTTCTGTGGCGAGCATCATTGGGATCCTAATGGGTTCTTCATTGAATCTGTAGATAACCTTCTGAAACACAGGCATTTAACAATTTTCTTCTGCCCAGTTGTTAATGTGGAGATGTTTCCATTTTCCTGTGTCTTAGTTATTGTAAGCACTTCTGCTTCCTCCTTGGGCTGGCATGGCAGTGTCCTCCATGTGTCCGGTTGTGCACCCATCTTGTGCATTTCTTTTCTACTTATGATATTCCTTACAGTGGATAAAAGTACAGCTCTATGATAGCACCATACCCTTTAACTACATCTAAAAAAAAAAAAAAGACTGTATTTCTAAATATCATTCAGGGGGTGGTGGCGTTTAAGACTCCAACATATCTCTGTTTGGTGAGGGGATGCAATTCAATGCATAACTATCATCACATTAAGACATCTATTCATCTTTTTCCTAAAGAGTCTGTTTTTGAGCACCTTTTCTTATATCTCTGTTATCAAGTTATGGAAGCTTTTAAAACGTTCTTCCTTTCCCCTCCTATACAGCAAACTCCACATGACTGAAATTTTTGGGGGGTATAAAATGTTTTTGCTCTTATTTCTACTCCTAGCTTGGACTTTTGCTGTTTCTGGTTGAGATCTGAGAATGTATTTCTAGCTTCCACCTGCTCCCACTTCTCCCTCCTCCTCCTTCTGTTCCTCCTCCCACTCTTTCTCCTCCCTCTGTCCCTCCTCCTCTTCCTCTCCCCTCATCCTCTGTCTGTCTCTCCTCCTTTCCTTCCTCCTTTGCCTCTTCCCCTGTCACCATCTATTCGATATGTTTCTCTAGGCAATTTAGCCCATCTTTAGCCTGTTCCTGGGACATTTCCGGTCATGTTTCTTCCTTGCTTCAGAATTTCCAGTGCCTTCTCAGAATCAAATCTCAAGGTCTTTTGGGCAGTAAAGGTTATTCATTTATTTTCTTCTTACCCTCAGTTCTCACAACTCCATATCATAATCAAACTCACTTCCCTGTGAGTTGTCAAGATGGAAAATTTCTACTTCAGCTTAAATCATATTCATTGTTTTCATCGAAATCCCCCCTTGTTTCCACTCCTGTAGTTTTATGTTCACCACCATCCAAAGATCCATGTGTAAAGCCTTGGTTCCTGGGTAGTGGCATCAGAAAGTTCTGTGGACCTTTAAGAGATGGGATATGATGGGAGGTCCTTGGACCATTGAAGGCATACCCTAGAACAGGATTGTGAAGACCCAGTTTGTCTCTCTGTCTGTGTCTGCCTGTTTGTCTCTGTCTGTGCTTGTATCTTCCTGTCTACCTTTCTGCCTGTCTGTCTTACTCTGCTTGAGTTAGGAATGTGACTGCTAATTCAGACACATGATGCAGCTATGAGGTACAGTGGTCCACAGCCCTCACCAGATGTCAAATCAAACATCATGAACATTGGACTCCTCCCCTACTAAGAGAAAACATTATAAGCTAAATAACTATTTCATCTCTGAAAGTGACTTGGATCAGGCATTTTATTACAGAGATGCCCAGATAACTAATACATCCCTGTAGCTTTTAAACGACCAATGGCTCTTCATTGTCACCAGAAACACCATCTTCTCTCGGGGCTTTCCATCCAGATACTCTCTTAACATGAGCCTCCAGTACCTTGGGGACAAGACTTCAGCGATGTACCGTATGCTGCCTTGTATTTGATGATTTGCACATAGATATTTTCCCAGTCACCCTCTAAAGTGCAGAGTCCTATAAAGCAGATCCATATCTGGTCTGTCTCTGCATCCTCCACAGGGGCTGACCAAACTTCATGGTCCCTCAGTGCAGGAGTTGAGCTGCTACTCATTAGAACATTCAAGAGTTTGCCCACACCGATTTAATCGAGAGAAACCAGGGGGTCGATATCCCAGTGTAGAAGGCCTCAGGTTGAACTTGTTAGACATTGGAGATCTCATCATAGGGGAGGTGCTGTCTAGTTGTTGAAAAGGGCATTCTCCATTAGGCCTGGCATCTCTTACTCCTCATTTCCCTGGCATATGGGAGATGGGTTGCATTTTCTCTGAAAATAGAAGATGTGCAATTGGATAAATTTCTAGGACATATAACTTATCTGGAACAACCTAATGTTCTGTATATAATAATGTCCCCAAAGAAGCGTTATTTTTAATTTGAAAATTTTATTTTTATATAAATGCCACTTCTGCTATTACAGCAACCAGTGTGGAAAGCATATCTTTACTTTAGTAAGTTATATAGACTGAGCTTTAAGTATG
The DNA here is from genome assembly GCF_008632895.1 of Mastomys coucha. Taxonomy (NCBI): domain Eukaryota; kingdom Metazoa; phylum Chordata; class Mammalia; order Rodentia; family Muridae; genus Mastomys; species Mastomys coucha. Next base: position 104,111,884 of record NW_022196915.1, read on the forward strand.
AGCTTGTTGAGCTCAGCCTTTACTAGTGGAATTGGGTATTCATATTATTCATATACTAGATGTATATATATGATTATATATTATATATAATATATATTATGTATAACTATGTATATATATAACTATATAACTAAACTGTATATAGTATACACACACACACACACACACACACACGCACACACACACAAACACACACATCTTTGCTAGATGCACTTGCTCAGTTAAGTGCTTCTCAAATTCTTTTAACCACTATCGCGTCTGCCTCGACCAGCAAGAAAAACGTGACCCATGAGCTCTTCTTTTAGCAGTTTATTCAGGAACCTTCAACAGTCTTCAGCACCAAGGGCAACGCCCTCGGCTGTTAAACTTCAGCACCAAGGACAACGCCCTTGGCCATTAAGTACTCCCAAGCTTAGCCAATCCCAATAGGCCACGTGGCAAAAGTGGATAGGTCACCAGATGCGGAAGCAACCAAGGGCAGCAAGCTTAGCCAAATAAGGGCTTTGTTTACGAGACAGCTCGCTCTTGGGATGGTGGAAGCCAGTGCTGATGGGGGCACAGCTCAAGCAGTTCTCCACAAACCACTGCTAGTTAATGTATACTCCTGCCACAATAAGTGCTCCGTAGCACAGCTGCTCTGTAGTGATGTGGGATTTGGGCTCGGAGTTTGGATTCTACCCCATCACTAGCTCATTGACTAGTGAGCCATTATGAGCCCAGATTTTCTCAGTTGTAAAGTGGAGAAGTTAACATCTGGTTCAAAGGTTGTTGTGAGACTAAAATGAGATAATTTATGTAAAACAGCATGTTACCAGGCACTTAGCAAATTTCCACTGAATAGATGTGATTTAATAATGATCTTATTATTAAGCAGTGCCACATTAAGTTTCACAGAAAGTAAAGTCTGTGAAGTTTCCAAATGGTCCCTCACGTAATATCAAAACTCAACGGCGAGGTGTTCTGCAATATTTCAGTTTTCTTCTATAGCAACCATGACTTCGCTATTTAGCTTATTCTAACATCAGCAAAATGTCAGAGATTTTTAAGTAGTAGTATTGCTTTTAATCAACTTTATGAATAAGATAAATGGCCTAACAGAAGTCATTGAAGAAAATTAGTGTCCACATGGATGGATGGATGAAGATAATAACAGATGACTCACAAGAGAGAGAGAAAGGTATGTAAGAGAAAAAGTGTCCTCTGTACTAGGGAAGTAAGGACAGTGCAGTGAGGGACTCTTTTCTTTCAAGGGTGTTAATGGCAGAAAACCTTCTTGATAATACAAAGAATCTAGTGGAATTGGTTGCCCACTTAGAATATTGTTGCCAGGACATTTTATGCAGTTTTCTTTTATGTATTTAGGGAATGTGCCTCAAGAACTATGTTCATAGTTATACCTACTAATAATGAGCTTACTTTTGGAAATTAAACCTAAAAAGAACTCAGGGATAGAGAGAAATACTCAATAAAGTGTATATCACAAGATTATTCAAAATGAGTGCTCGCCACCAGTGGACTAAGTCACCACTCAGCATGTTATTGTCAAATCACATGTATTGCAAGATATAGAAAACCATGTACTCACTCGATAAATAAGTATTATTTATTTACTTGTTATTTACTTAGTCATGATTGCTCACAGTAATGTTAATTGAGACAAACAGAAGATTAAATTTTGTCTAAATCAGAAAGTTTTATAAAATTTTGCATGGAAAAAGTAGAGAAAAACATTAAATAATAGTGATCACCTAAGTTAGGCCTTACTCTGAATTTCCCCCTTGCTATATTCTGCAATTTTTTTGTGTCTTTGTTTTATATGCAAATTCTTTAAAAAAAAAAACCCTGTATGTTGTATTTTACTTTGTGTGTATGTGTGTGAATATGTGCATGCCACTGTTCATGTGGAGATCAGAAGAGGACTTGCAGCGATCAGTTCTCTGATGAATCAGTTTTCTGTCTCCATATGTTCATCCTGGGGCATTGAACATCTGGCTTTGAGAGCAGGCACCTGTACCTGCTTATCTTATTTTCTTAAGATTTATTTATTTTATGTATATGAATGTTCTACCCACATGTATGTATGGGGACCTTTATAGGCCTGATTCCCATAGAAGTCAGAAGTGGGTTTTCAAACCTTCTGAAACTAGACTTATGACTGGTTGTGAGCAACCATGTGGTTGCTGGTGATCAAACTCGGGTCTTCTACAAAAACAGTAAGTGCTCTTAACTACCAAGCCTTCTCCCCAGCTCTTCCTATACACAAATTCTTAAATAAATGATTAAGAGAAGTTTCTTTTTATTGAGATTAACTATGAAATAAATATATTCTTACATAGTGGACAAGTTTACTTTGGCCTCCAGGGCAAAAGCTGAATGCTTAAACAGGTATTAATTAGTTCTGTATTCAACACTGGGGGCAGATGAAGGTGTCAAAGGTTAATGCAGAATTTGATTGGAATAATTTATACAGTGAAAATTCATGTTCCTGCTAATCTGGCAAGTTTTCCTTAAGAAAGTTTAAGAAATTTTTTAAGGCTTTAAAATGAAAACCTGACAGTGCTTTAAAATGAAAACCTGATATGAAAATGAAAAAAGAAAAAAGATTTTGCTATATACCAAATACTTCTAGTGTGCTGAGCCAACAGAACAAGTATAATTAATTTATCTTAATATGCAATTTTTCATACTGTTTTCCTGTCTAAATATATGTAAGTGAGGATTAGGATTTACCTTTTACATATTAATGTTCTAAAATAAATGGGATGGAATCAGACACTATATTGTTGGGTAGGTAAGTCATAGAATGGAGGGACTTATGAAATAGTAATAGGTGTTCTTGGAGGGACACAGGGACACCATCTCCGTGTCACATGTCCAGATGCCGAAGCCCAAAGAGCCCAGGCAGGCCTGCCATGGAAACCTAGGCTCTCGTTGTGGAGCCCAGGAGCTTCCCTCCAGCACCCTGCTATCTCTTATTAAACACATCTGCACAGAAAGGGATGCTGAGAATCCCTTAAACTCACGCACGGCACAGCAAGGACAGTCATTTCTAAGGGGCATCTTGCGTGAGAGGCGCCAGCTCTCTATGTAGGCGGTGCAGTAAAGGATGACTGTAGAGGACCCAGGGGACCAGTTTGGTTGAATATGACTTTGTACCGCAAACTTCGGAAGAGCAGATTGAGCTGCAGGTCGTTATCTCAGGCAACATCTTCAGGACCGAGGGAGACATCAGTCATGCTGACAGAGAAGGAGGCAGAGACATTGCTTTTCAAAACAGCCTGTGTGGGGGACAGGGGGCTTCCTCAGATCCTCTGCGAGGCATTGGAACATCGGGTCCTGAGCTGCGTTCCCTTATCTATAGGGTAATAACTGCTCCATTCATAATTGATTAGAGAAGAACCTGATGAATTTTACTGCCTGTCCCTTACTCATTCAGTAATTCAGTGAAAAGTATTGAAGGCACACAGCACGGTGCACAGCTGACCAGAGGGCTGACATTCTTTTATAGGAGTAATGGTGCCTGACCAGTGCATGCTCAAGCAAGTCCACCTTTCCTCAGAAAATTCTAGAAGGTCACTCCAACATACGGCAGAGGCCCCACCACTCATTATGTGGGTAACCCCGGGGCAATCGCTAAACCTCTCTGAATCTCCATTATTAATCTATTAAATAAGGATAATGGCATTGACTTTGCAAGTCTTTGGTGGGGATTAATGTCAGATAACAAGGTCTTTAATCAGTTCCCACATTCTCCTCATTTTAGGATTTGAGGCTGTTTAGTAAGTGGCACCTCTGGAAGCGCCTCTAGCTGTTTTCCCCAAGTTCAGTATTTATTACGCGTTCTTTCCCTACACCTGCCTGCTCCTCGGTGGCAGAAATTATAGAGATTTTAATCCCTCAAAGTTTAGAGGTGACAAGAAGCTCATCAAAGAAATTATATCCTGGGAAAAATAAAGAAGAAGAAAGCTTTTTTTATAAAACAGAATTTAAGCTGGCAGAAAGACATATTTCTATTGGTTTAAAATGAGGCAGAATCAAGTAGCAGTTGGCATCAGCAGTGACATTTCAGAGAGCAATGAAGTGTTTGCCCAGGCACCTGCGAGATGATTTGTCATTTTGGACTTTTAAAGCAGGAGTTAAGAAAGCCGCAGCTTGACTCGGGAGACTGATTGGTGTTTTCAAGAGACTTCGTTTTATTTGTTCAGTGCGGGGAGCCTTCCTTGCATAAGAACCCTAAAGGGTCATATTTTGTGAAAACATTTAACTCAGCAAGGAAAAGTGTGTCGTGTTAATTACCTCTTGAAAATTTTTGGTCTTACGTAACGAATTATCAGTGTTAGAAGAGACTAAAGATATCTTAATATAAACTCTTACCTCTAATAATAACATATAAATCGTGCCAGACAGATTTCTTGACTCTGAGAAGCCCATGCCTTCCACCAGGTGCTTGCTACAGCTCCACAGAAGACAGGCAGGGACGTTCACCCAGCCATAGCCAAGGTACACTAAGGGCAAAGGCAGAGAGGAAGGCAGCAGGACTGTAGCACTTTCCAGTTATTGTGACTGTGGGTCTGGGCAGAGGTTTCCCAGGATCTTAGCCTCTTACTCAAGAATGAGATGAAATCTCACACAGACGTGAGACTATCAAAGAAAATTTATTCGAAGCCAAGTGATGGTGCAGATTGGAAGTCCACAGTCAGGGCTGGTCCTGGGATCCTGTTTAGGGGCTGCTTTTGTGGGGTTCAGAGGAAGGGAGTTTGACTGCTAAACGGTGGGGGTAGTTCTCTATTTTCATTGACATTTTGAATCATATCATTATTTCTCTACTGTATATGCTCTCCCCATAATGCATCTGATTTTAATCACATACATATCCAGTTGTGCACAGGCATTAGGTGGAAAATAAGGAATTCTCTTTATAGTTTACTTGGAGGACATAGTTTTGCCTTTCAGCATAGGAAACCCAAAGCAGTTCAGGCCAGCTTGGGTTTTCCATTTGGAGATTATTGAAGAGGATTCATTAAAGGGGAGGAGAATCTTAGTCCGTCATTGCTTGTGGGTGTCTATACAGCAAAGCAGGGGGTGGTCCTGTGCTGCTAACCGGTTGCTAGGCGCAGTTTTAGAAAAGGAGTTTGTATGTAAGTATGTAAAGAAAAGTGCCTCAGGCTGTCAACTGCATTATTATTGGAAGAAGAGTGTATGCATAGGCCAAGTCAAGTCCAGTCCCTGATCACCAAACTATTCCCTAGGCTTGCCTGCACCATTACCGGGATATGCAAAGTGCTTGGGCAACACTGAAGCATAAATGTTCACACAATGTGACACACGAGTGGACACCTAAAGGCTAAATGCCATACTGAGTAAGGGAAATGATTGTGGAAAGGCATAAAGCTCTGGCTCATCTAGAATGAGAATCTTGGCGTCTTTTGATGGTTGCTTGGCCAAGAATGGTGAAAGATGGAAAAGAAAACCACGGAGACAAGCTTCAAGGAGGAACACACCCAAGTAAAAGTTTAGCATTCATGGATACCTAACAAAGTACAGGAAGCAGGAAGAGATAGCGTTAACTCGAAGCTAGCAACAAGGAGATCACATAGGCGGTGAGCATTCATTAGGAGGTCACCAGCGGCTTCCCTGCCAATGATCTCAGAAAGAGTCCAAAGCCAAGTCGCCTTGAGAAGAAGCCAGCAATTGGTGAGAAAGCAGCTAAGTATCACTGTTCGTTCCTCCCTAAGGGCGCCAGGGGGTGAGTGAGTGAGTGTGTGTGTGTGTGTGTGATTGTGTGTGTGTGTGATTGTGTGTGTGTGTGTGTGTGTGTTTGTGTGTGTGTGTGACTGTGTGACTGTGTACATGTGAGTGTGTGAGTGAATATGTGTGAGTGTGTGTGTGTAACCATGTGTGTGTATGTGTGTGTGAGTGAGTGTGTATGTGTGTGAGTATGTGTAAGTATGTGTGTATGAATGTGTGTGTTAGTGTGTATGTGTCTGTGTGTATGAGACTGTATGTGTGTATGTGGGTGTGTGAGTATGTGTGTTAGTGTGTGTATGTGAGTGTGTGTGTGTCTATGAGTATGTCTGTGTGTGACTATGTATATGTGCAAGTGTATGTGTGAGTGCGTGTCTGTGTGTGAGTGTGTATCTGTATGTGTGTGTGAGTGTGTGTAGATGTGTGTGACTGTGTGTATGTGAATATGTGTGTAGTCTGCATGAGTATGTGTGTGAGTGTGTAACTGTGTGTATGTGTGTGAGTGTGTGAATATGTGTGTGAGTGTATATGAGTGTGTGAATATGTCTGTGTGTACATGTGTGAGTGTGTGTCTGTGTGTATGAGTGTGTTTATGTCTGTGTCTGTGTGTTTGAGTGTGTGTGTGTATGCATGTGTCTGTGAGTATGTGGATGTGTGTGTCTGAGTATGTGTGTGTATATGTGTGATTGTATGTATGTGTGTCTCTGTGTGTGTGTGTCTGTGTGTATGTATGTGTCTTTGTGTTTATGCTGGACATAAGACATATGCTTATGTCTTATGTATGTTTGTGTTCTGAGAATCAGGCCAGGTACTTGAGGATATGGATAAGCGAAAATTCACAAAGGCGTGTTCCTGACAAAGTAGCAGAAACTTGAATAGAGGGCACAGATGGGCAGACTGGTTCTTGAAGAAGGACAATATGTTTCCCTCCAGGCCAGGAAGTCCAGCAGGGAGTAAAGATACAGTAATCAGCCAAGAAGAGAGAGAGAGAGAGAGAGAGAGAGAGAGAGAGAGAGAGAGAGAGAGAGAGAGAGAGAGAGAGAGAGAGAGAGAGAGAAAGTGAAACACACTTGCCCCTGGCCTTGAAGCTTTCTTGTCAGAGAGCAGTGACGACACTTACTTCAGTTTCTTCTATTTTCTCAGAGCTGTTTGGTCCTTTTGTTTAGGGATGCTGTAGGGTCAGATCATTGCAAGTTTGAGAAGGGGGTCATCATCTACAGTGGTCGTGTGTTATTCAAGGCAGTGGCTCTCAACCTTCCTAATGCTGCGACCCTTTAATTCAGTTCATCATGGTGGGGTGATCCCAACCAGAAGTTATTTTGTTGCCAATTCATAACTAATTTTCGTACTGTTATGAATCATAATATAAATATCTGGTATGCAGGATGTCTGTTATGTGACCCAAAGGGTTCAGGATCCAAATGTTGAGGGTCGTTGCTCTAAGGGAAAGAATTTCTTCTTGGATCTTCCTAGAGTGATTGTCTTTTTATCTGTATCCAGCCTGTCTGGGACGAGATTAGGGAACTCCTAAAAGGATTAGCTTATGTTGACATCTTACTTGGTTTGCTGCAATTCTTAACAATAATTTTAGCAGTCTTAACTATATGTATGGCACAAAATGGAAATCATACATTGACAAAGAAACAAAAAACTATGTATATTAATATCGAAAGTTTTGTTGACTGCTTTGCCACTTTTTGGTGTTTAAAAACAGCATTTCATGTAGTTTAATCTGATGATAATGTCAAATATGTAAAAGTATCTGGTAAAATATATCAGCCCATAGGACATCAGTGAAGGGAAGAACAAGGGCTGAGACATGAAAATGGTCAGAGAATAAATCCATTTACATTCCTTATTCACAGTATAATCTTGAACATTGTCTTAGTCAGGGTTTTACTGCTGTGAACAGACACCATGACCAAGGCAACTCTTAAAAGGACAAGATTTAATTGGGGCTGGCTTACAGGTTCAGAGGTTCAGTCCATTATCATCAAGGTGGGAGCATGGCAGCATCCAGGCAGGCATGGTGCAGGAGATGCTGGGACTCCTACATCTTCACCGGAAGGATGCTAGCAGAATACTGGCTTCCAGGCAGCTAGGATGAGGGTCTTAAGGTCTACATCCATAGTGATACACCTACTCCAAAAGGACCACACCTATTCCAACAGGGCCACATCTTCTAATAGTGCCACTTCCTGGGTGGAGCATACACAAACCATCACAGTCATGTTACCTCATGTCTAAGTCATGGTCTTTTTATTTAAGAAATACAGCATTGATGTTATTTACTTCATAATACTCAGGAATAAGTGAGATGACTCGACCACACAGTATAAGCACTAAGTAACATAAACAAAAATACCAATAGCAGGATATACATAGATACACGAGATATTTCTGTAGTTCTATATTGATTATATTATAGGACATGTCTAATGAAAAATACTGAAGATGCTATGGCTTCCCTGTCTCTTGCTGTTATAAAACCCCAGGACCAAGAGCAACTTAGGGAGGAAAGAGTTTGTCATGCCTCATGGAGGCATGTTTGTCATTGGGGCTCTCTCCTCTCATATGACTCTGGCGTCTGTAAAGTTAACATGAAATTAGTCAGCACACCTGGGCATGTGGAAACCGTGACACAGTACTGTGGCAACCAGTGTGTACACGACCACTCTATTTATGATGGCAGTCTTGTTCTGGAGCTCTCTGAATTGAGAGAAGGGATGGACTATGACTCTGGTTGGTCAGAAGGCCAGTCTTATTCAGAATGTGTTTCCTCTACGTAGAGGGTTCGACCCTGTCCCCTTCTCTCTTCCTGGCCTCAGACACTCCATATTCTGGAGGAGTGTCTACAGAGGGGGGTCATTTAAAGGAGACTTCATTTCTATTGCAAAATTTCTTTCTCTGAATTCCTAGATTCTGATTCATCCAGCTTCCCTTTATTATGGTTTTCCAATTAGAAAATGAGAAAGGGAGCTTTCATGATAGCTCAGGGCTAGTCTGAGAACAAACGAGAGAGCTTGTGGTATTTAAGCAATCATTTAGTCAACATGATTTTATTTAATTCTCGGATCCTAGAGGATATATAATCTAGGAGGGCAGATGGATAGATAGATACATGATCACACCACAGAGGAGAAGTACAGTGGAGAGGATTGAGGATGCCCCGTAGATCCCATTGTACCTCTCTTCTACTGGGGACTTCTCAGACAGAAGGGGCAAAACCGGAGGCTAGCATAGCCTCAGAATCTCAGGAGAAAGAAATGTCTTGTTCCTATCTTCCAAGGACATAATAACCGAGTCCTGGTGTGACTCTTTCCATTTCCCCAAAGTTTAATTATTTAATTCCTTGAATTTAATTTTATGAATATATGTTTACCAAATTGAGTTCTAGGTACTGTAGCAAGGAGAATCTATTTAAAAATTCTATAGAGTGCCTATTATAAGCTGGGATCATGCCAAGTGCTCTTTTAAACTTATAAACAAACAAACAAATGGAAAAGCCCTCGGTAACCTTTGTTCTCAAGATGTCATGACCTAGCTGGCGATTCTAACGGATGGAGTAGAGTGGGTTAGCATGGCAGCGAGAGAGAAACGGCAATTCTAGTCTGAAATGCTTTGGAATGGAAGCGTTTCAGACTCTTGTGTGAATTTTGAATACCTGCACATACAGAATAAGGTATCTTGCATTGGGGAATTCCAGTCTAAGTACAAAATTAATTTACATTTAATATAAACCTAATTTTGATACTCTAAAGTAGTGGTTCTCAACCTTCCTAATGTTGTGACTTTTAAATATAATTCCACATGTTTTGGTGACTCCCCAGGCATAAATTTTTTTGTTGCTACTTCATAACTATAATTTTCCTACTGTTATGAATCATAATCTGATATGTGACCCCAAGGGTACTGTGACCCATAGATTGAGAACACTGCCCTAAAGTCAATTTTATACAATGTTTTGGTCCATCGGTATTTTGGCTCTATGTGGTTACCTTGCACATAGTATGGAATTTTCCACATGGACATCATGGCTATCTTCAAAAAGTGTTGAAGTTTTGAGCAGATTGAATCAGGGTTTTAAGTCATGATTGTTCAATCTGTACCTTATGGAGACCTTTTTAAGGAGATTTTTAAGAACACATGGAAGACTTTAAAGACTATTGCAGTTGCTTAGCTAATTTCTGACAAATTGATTGGGCATAACAGGGACTTGAATAGCTCCTCCAAAAGCAGATAGTGTATAGCGGTACTGATTGCCTGAGCAACCAGGAACCCTAGAGGTTATGGCTCATGAAAAGACACAGAGATAATACATTAGAAAAGGAGAGCTACTGAAGTGTTATGGTTGGAACATTGAGTTTCTACTTAATAAGATCTAGAATTACCTAGGAGACGAGCTTCTGACATGCCTGTGTGGGTACTGAGTTCTGTCAGTTGGAGTGAGAAGACCTACCTAACTGTGGGCAGGTTGTACAGTTTGTGATCCTGGACTGAATAGAAAAGAGAGAGGGAACTAGTCAGTAGCATCCCTCTCTGTCTCCTGACTGCAGCTGCAATGTGATCAGCTTTCTCGAGCTTCCCACCATGGTGGACTGCACGCACTCTCAAACTGTGAGCCAAAATAAGTCTCCCCTTTATTAGGTTCCTTTTGTTGGGGATTTTTGTTGCCTCAACAAATAACTAAGACAAATCGTTCCTAAGATATTTGCCATAGAGTTGCAGCCTCTCTTGGAAGTGGGGACTCTAAGATGGTTTTCGTGTTCTTTAGGTAAGAGTATGTATAGACTTAATGAGAAACCAAATGTTATTGAAGAGAGATTCGTAGGTTAAATAAAGGATGATTTGAAACAGGAATTTGAACAAAGTTATTGCTCATGGGTGAACAGTGCTGCTCCCAGATGACATATAATCAAGTAAAGATCCCAGTGATATTCACACATTACTTTTCTATGAGTTGTTGGTCTTAGAGGTCAACTAAAAACACACAGGCAATTTGTTGTTGTTTTCGGTTGCCCATTACAACTAGATGGCATGACTCTATTGCTGATGACGCTAATACTTTAGTGGCAAGAAAGAGAAATCAACCATGAACTGACCAGAAAACTCTCTTTAAACTAGATAGCTTTCATAGCCCCAGAAACTGCTATACAAGCTGCTAGAGGGGTAATGGTATCCAGTGGTCCCATCCCTGCACGCTACAGTAGTGATGTAACCAGCAGTATGTGTGTACTGGTGCAATGCTACAGTAGTGATGTAACCAGCAGTATGTGTGTATGGTGCAATGCTACAGTAGTGATGTAACCAGCAGTATGAGTGTACTGGTGCAATGCTACAGTAGTGATGTAACCAGCAGTATGAGTGTACTGGTGCAATGCTACACTAGTGATGTAACCAGCAGTATGAATGTACTGGTGCAATGCTACACTAGTGATGTAACCAGCAGTATGAATGTACTGGTGCAATGCTACACTAGTGATGTAACCAGCAGTATGTGTGTATGGTGCAATGCTACAGTAGTGATGTAACCAGCAGTATGTATGTATGGTGCAATAGTAGCAAGACTGTTTATGGGATATTCAGCTAACCTCTTAGATGCATTTGAGACCAACATAGAAGGGAATTCATGGCGGGTATTGGAAACATGGTTAAAACCTAGGGCTAAGGATCCTGAACCCCTCAGGGAGAACCCTTTGGTGTTGTTTTGCTAAACAGTCATGTTGTCATACGCCTGTCTCACTAGTTACGTTTGCATCTATAGATTTGCGCTGTTCTCAACCTTGATCAGAGAAGTGTCGTACTGAAGTGGGTTATAACACGGAAACTCATAGCTGTTCAAAGTCCTGAGAATAAGCAGCTGTAAGCTATCAGCTGTAGTTGGAAATCTTTATCAACCAAGTCCATCCTGTGAAGGCTCGGGGGACATCACAGATGACTAGAGAGAGAAACAATGGACTGGCTAGTGGACATGAAGGAATCCTGTGAGGGCTGACCTCTGGACACAACGTGGCTGCCTCATACAGAGGCTCACAGTATCTGTGGCTATCTCCATAAGATCTTCATAAGATGGAGAGATTTAGAGATTTCAGCATGGATTGGGGAGTGGCTCTTGCCTTAGCTAAGGACTTAATGGTAATTGATGGCGGCTGAAAGCAGACAACTTCATTTTATTTGGGGAATGGGTAGCCGTTTGTAATTTGCCCAAATCCAGTGGATGACCCACATATTTGCACATGAGCTGCATATGTTATTTAAAAAAAATACATGAGATTTGGAGGGAGGTGGGAGATAGCTTAGGTGACTCAAGGACAAGTCAGTGGGAGTGAGTTGGAGATGATATGACCGAGATACACTAAACACATGTATGAAAAGTTTTTTAAAAAGACAGTGTATTCTGAAAATTTCCCTTTAGCACGAATCTCAGAGAAATATGCAGAAAATATAAAACCAACAAGTATATATGTCTGCTGAAAGAAGAAAGCAAGTGGAATTAAACAGAGCATTTAATAGAATGAGGAACAATTTGCTCACACAAAATAAGGAGTTATGAAGACCGGAGTAAGACTAGTGTCTTAAAGAGATACACCATTACTTCAAACACAGAAAATTTACTTCAGAGAAATAAGATCATATGAAAAAGATTCCAAGATGAAAATGTAGGATACATTCAGGCTGATCTGTGTCTTCACATTGATGAAATAAAAATAAATGTCTATAAAATTAGAATGGGAAGTTACACAGACTCCATTTGGAGATTGCTGAAATACAGATTAAAAATATTAGAAGAGAATAAAAAATATGTTAAGCATGTCACAGCCTGGAAACTGTATAGTACTAAACTGGCTGTTTGAAATATCAACCTAAGGGTTTTTTCTCTTTTCCAAAATGCAGTATAATGAGAAGGATGTGGGCAAAATTTTTAAAAATGCACATAACACGGACATTTTATTACAAATATCAGCATTTATTTAACAAGGTGAGAGGCAAAAAGACAAAACCAAGAGAAGATGTTCCTGATTTTTCCATTTGCACGTTTGCATACATTTAGGGTGATGTTCTGGGAATGGTCCTGAACTCTAAAAAAAAGTCCTTCATTTTTTAAATATATGTCATGTGCACAAAGTCTGAGATGAAACTGTTTAAATAGTTTTACTATGGAACATACATGTCAGCAACCTGATGTCTAACGTGAGCTATGGAACATACATGTCAGCAACCTGATGTCTAACGTGAGCTATGGAATGTCCCTGTGCCATCCTGAAGCTCAACAACTTCTGGCTTCAGGTTTCAGATGTTCAGATTAGGAATTCTCAGTCTATAGAAAAGAAATAGTAAAATGTGTGAGAGTCTTGAAGCACTTGATTAAATATGAGTATACAAAGCCTAAACAGGAAAGCTTTGAGGGGGACCCCAGGGAAAGCTTTGAGGGGACCCCAGGGAAAGCTTTGAGGGGACCCCAGGGAAAGCTTTGAGGGGACCCCAGGGAAATCTTTGAGGGGGACCCCAGGGAAAGCTTTGAGGGGGACCCCAGGGAAATCTTTGAGGGGGACCCCAGGGAAAGCTTTGAGGGGGACCCCAGGGAAAGCTTTGAGGGGGACCCCAGGACAGGAAGTTGGATACAGAAAGGAACAGAGAGATGTGGGCAAAGCATTCACCTGATGTAGAGATGCTACTGAAGCATCCATGTGGAATTCTTATTCAGTATAAGAAACTATGTTTGGAAGTTCAGGAAACAGACAGGATGGATGGCAGAGGCCATATGTGATGGAACTCAAGCACAGGATGTAATAGAAACACTATACAACATGGTGTAAAGAATTATAGTGGGTAAAACCATTGTCCACTCGTGATTTAAATTTTCTAAATCAAAGTTGACTGTGGTACCAAGAGATTGGCCCCATTAAAATCTTATTACATTTTAAAATGAAAGACAACATACTTCATATGACCCAGCAATTCTTTCTCATGTTTGTATTTGGATTATGCTGTTTAGCTACGTTTGATATGTTAATTAACCTTTGTGTTTGCTTAGCATGTTTTCCATATAAATAGTAATTTTCTCCTTGGTCCCATTGTGATACATGATACAGCAGTATGTTGGTTAGTTTCCATGAGATTGTATGCTTTATGTGGTTCCTTATTTTAATGTTCAGCTTTATTTGTTTATGGTCAGAGCGAATGCAGGATGTGACTTCATTTTCCTATATATGTTAAGGCTTTATGCTCCTATATATTTGATCAATTTTGGAGCATGTTTGGAGCAGGCTGAAAAGAATGTGTATATTATTTAGTAATTGGGTATAATGTTCTGTTGAATTCTGCTCATTAGATTTGAAAATGATTGTTGTTCTAGATTTCCCCTTCTCAAAGAAATGTGTAATTTCTAAATTATATAAATAGGAAATTATCCTGAATAATCTCATAATAACATGTGTAAAATCCAATTTTTTACCCTAACTCCAAACTTCTACCAAGTCTGGGCCATAACACTCATCAGTTCTTAAGAGAAAAGAGAATCTCCTGGTTTTATGGAGATCTTTGAGGTCTGTGTAGTTACATAACACTTCCATCAGACAGTGGGTATGTGGTACAATACATTTTAGTGTTATTGCCATACATTATAGTTGTAAAATTGAAGGGAAAATTAAAAAAAAAAACCAAGATTCGATAACAATGATTTCCCTTAGAAATGCCCTTGGGGGTATGTTGAACAGTAGTTATGTGTTCAGAGAATATCAAAAAGAAATAATTTAGGATTAATTTATAGCAATAGTCACAATAGTGTTTAATGTATCCACAGCTTAATAAAGATACCTTTCCCAGTAGAACCTGGGGATCTATGATTATCACAGTATGATTGCATGAAATGATGCATTCAGATTGTTCTGCCATGGTAAAGTCTTCTGAGCAGATGTTCTGAGTGTGCCTGTGTTGACAGCTCTTCACTGCAAGCTGTGGTCGCTAGCAGGGGTCGTAGCAGAGAGTTTAAATGTGTGGTCCACAAGTTCTTAAATGTGCACACAACTGGGAAAACACCTGATGGTACTGTTGGCATTTTAAGGTACAAGACTGGAGTTCTGGGAAACTCAGTCCTCAGTTCAGAGATGAATCTGGGCATGAACCCGGTGTTCTTGAGTATGGCAGGCGCTTGTACCTGGTTTTGAGGAAGTCACTTCAAATAAAGCTTTATGCTCAAGCTTGTTGAGCAAATCTAAAAAGCATTCCTGAGAATCAGCTTGCCTGTCTGCTGTCTTGTCACATACATACCAAGCATGGCCACACACACACAACACGTTTGTCATGTACATGCCAAGCATGGCCACACTCACACAACACATGTTTCCATGCATACCCAAGCATAGGTAGCTTTAAGGTTTTTACAAACATGATACTTTCAAAATTCTCAACTTCCACATGTTTTCTTCCAACTATCTGCTTTGTATGTTTATTTTCTCATTTTCCTAAATAATATTCCATTTTTCAGCCATTCTTAGGGCTGACACAGTGCCTTTGACTTGAGGTTACACCTGTCTCACACTTTAAAGTGATGAGAAATTGGAGTTTGGGGTTCCTTTGACAAATAACTAAGCTGCCTTAAACCAAAGTGTTTCCTGTCTTTCTGATTGCATCTGTATGTCTGGCCTCATAAAGTAGATTTGTGATAATAATCCTTTTAAAAACGATAGTCATGTTTATCTGACTAACAAAACTTTAAGGCACATTAGCTAGAGCCACAAGTACATGTCTTATGCATTTCCTTTTTGACTCCGAGGAGTTCTTTAATAAGATAGTTAAAGCCCATTTTATCAAAGTAAGCCACGAGACACTGATTTCTGCTCAGGGTGATCCATACATCATTTTGTCTTATAAAAATTGAACACCTTGAATCCTCTATTAACAAGAACCTTCCTTTTATACTTATAATGAATATTATAAGTATAAAATTATAATGATAATTTAAAAATATATAATGGAGCACAATATACTCCCCTCCCCAATTCTTTTAAGGGAGATATGAGAAGAAAGTTATGGGGAACTGAATAAAGACATCCTTGAACATTTCCTGGGGTTGAACAGAGGACCCATTTAGCTCCTTGTTCTATAAAGTTTGTCTCTTACTGTAGTACACATGCTTAATTTAAAATCCCTGAAGTTCATGCTGTAATCCTCAGGCAGGTATTTACCTGAGGACTGTCTAAATACCTTTATTCGTGAAGGTCAATGTTAGAAATAATTGGATGCCCTCTGAACATCCACATTTTAATGTGTTAGTCCTTCCTTTACTTTAGCACCACTATAACAAAATACCTGAGACAGTCAGTTGCAAAGGTGCAGATGATTTTATTGGCTCACAGTTTGGGAAGTTCCAGTCCACAGTTGGTCAGCTCTGTTGCTGCTTGTGCTGGTGGTGGGGTTGCACAGCACAGCAGGGAGAGTGTGGTGGGTAGGTGTGTAGGTTACTCACCTCATTTCATCCAGAAAGCAAAGAGCAAAGTAGGAGCTAATATTTCCTCCAAGTCTGCACTCCCAGGGACTTAGCTTCTCCCATGAGACATTAAGGGTTCTATGGTTTCTCAGCAACACTGTGGGTGGTAACTATGCCTCAAATACACAGGACTTGGTGGGACTTTTAAGATTTAAACTCTAGCACAGGGTTAAAGCCAGAAAGGGTGTGTTAGGAAGGAAGCCTGCTGGATGCTTTGTGCAGTATCAATAAACCTCAAATTGTAGTGGCTCACAACTTCTGTTAGCATTCTGTCTAAACTCTACCCACAGTTACCTGGCAAGAGCCAGGTAGGCCTGGCCCATTATAAAAGGGGCTGCCTGCCCCCTCCTCACTTTCTTATTCTTGCTTCCTGCTTGCTTCTCTCATCCACCTTTCCTTCTCCCTCTCTCCACATGCTCATGGTCATGGTTGGCCTCTATTTCTCTACTCTTGCCTTTCTCTGCCTCTACTACCCTCTTAACTCCCCTCCCTATGCCCTGAATAAACTCTATTCTATACTATACCATCGTGTGGCTGGTCCCTCAGGGGGAAGGGATGTGTCAGCACGGGCCCACCAAGGTACTCCCTTCCCCCACACGTCACTACATCCCTATAGACCATATTCTTATGGATCTTTATCTTTCTATAAACACATCAACTTCAATAGTGCATTCCACACTCACTCTCTGTGGCACAAAGGGGTCAGCAGTAGCTGCAGTCCTGTTGACTCGACTTTCGAACCCAGATGGGCAGACGAGATCCTACGGAAAAAGTTACCCTGGAAAGAAGGAGAAGACACCATCAGGCTAGAGGCTAATTCTAGGCTTTTTGCCTGCAATTAGCAAATCCTACTGTTTACTCTTCATTGAGCATGGTAAGGATGTGGAGCAAAGCTTGGGTCACTGGAAGTGAGGATCACAGTTTCCCTGAGTAAGGGACGATGAATGATGCCAAAGCACAAAAGAGCAGAGCTTTACAGCTCAATAGGCAAGAAGGCTTTATTCAAGGTCACTGTCGTAGGAAGAGAGAGAAACCAAACCTTGTTTGAACCCTGTAGATACAAGGGTACCAGAATCTTCAAAAGCTGGAATGAAGGTCCAGACCACCTGGTTTGCTAATTGTCAGCACGCAAGGGAACACTAAAGTTTATCACATCTTCCTGACAAGAGGTAATTTGAAAATGTATAGGAAGATGCGCACTGACATTAGGCTCCACCCCACCTGAAGATTCAGAAAGACTGGATCCTGTCTGCTTTGATTTTCTTTTTTTCTTTTCTTTTTTTTTTTTTGGTTTTTTCGAGACAAGGTTTCTCTGTATAGCCTTGGCTGTCCTGGAACTCACTCTGGCCTTGAACTCAGAAATCCACCTGCCTCTGCCTCCCAAGTGCTGGGATTAAAGGCCTGAGCCACCACAGCCTGGTCTCTGCTTTGATTTTAGTTTCAAAGACCAGTACCGCAGTCCCTTGAGAAAGAAACACCCAGGTTGTAAAAGTAGCGTAAGGCTAGCTGAGATTTACATCTCAAAGGAGCAGAATCAAGTGATTGTAAAAGACCGGGTGAATGGATCAGACTTCCTGAAATCAGTCCTGCTTAGAGGAACCATAGTGTACTGGCTGGTTTTGTGTGTCAACTTAACACAAGCTGGGGTTATCACAGAGAAGGGAGCCTCCCGTGAGGAAATGCCTCCGTGAGATCCAGCCTTAAGGCATTTTCTCAAGGAGTGATCAATTAGTGATGGCCCAGTGTGGGTGGTGCCATCCCTCCACTGATTGTTCTAGGTTCTATAAGAAAGCAAGCTGAGCAAGTCAGAGGAAGCAAGTGACTAAGTAACATCCCTCCAAGGCCTCTGCATCAGCTCCTACTTCCTGACCTGTTTTGAGTTCCAGTCCTGACTTCCTTTGGTGATGAACAGCCATGTGGAAGTGTAAGCTGAATAAACCCTTTCCTCCCCAACTTGTTTCTTGGAAATGATGTTTTGTGCAGGAATAGAAACCCTGACTAAGACACATTAGTCTTATCTTGGTCAGTGCATCTGAACAGTGGTGTGGTCTATCCCAGGGGAGGTTTTTGTCTGTAGGTTTGCATGTGTGGTCTATCCCAGGGGAGGTTTGTGTGTGTTCACATGTGCTAATGCTAGTTCTTTGCTTGATTTCACACAAAGGTCATGGATGTTCGCTGCCTTCAGCAGAGAAATAGTGCTTCAAAAAGTCTTTGGGGATCATAGAATTGATGGGAGACTCAAGAACCTGGCTGGAAAAAACATCTAGCTATGTCTGTCCCTTGGTGTTATTGAGGGCTAGCTCCAGTTTAGGCTTCTGTGATGGGAGGTGACAGGGTGGGCTCCATCAAGACTGAGTGTAACTAGAGATAACTGCTACTTACTCAACCTAAGGGGCCAACACAAAGCAATACAACATGGAAGAATCTCAAACCTCTAATGTCCACTGTCAGGCCTGGGGAGTGCTTACGGAGGTTCTTGCAGTTGTGCATTCTTTTCCTTGCCATCTCTTCTAGGGTGCCCTTTGAGGACTAACAAACAGCTGGAACTTTAGGACTTTTGTTTCTGGCTGGGACTCCTTGGTACACTGGCGCAGTGTGCCAGATGTTTTGAGTTTCAGCCATATTTGGTCAGTCTCTCATTAGATCTTTATACAAATTTAGAGGGAGTAGATGGATGCACCTTTGAGAATCTCTTGGGCTTGTCAGTTAGAAATATAAAAACTGCTCAGGATATTATAGATTTCCCAACTTGTTTCCTTAAAGGGAACGCCAGTTCTCAGTCTTTGAAACTGTAAGCACGGGGCTCAGACCCCTGCTACTTGCTGCTCCGAGTCCCCGGCTTCCCATCTGGAATCTCTTTTGCATGTCTGCGGCTGCTTTTGGAGAAGACCTCTCCAGGCAGTGTTTGCAGAGCGCACTGCCCTGGCACATGGCTAACCCCGAGCAGATATTAAGAGGCAGCCTCTGATTCTGCTTCTTCGCCGTCCTCCAGTTATTTCTCTACAGCCGTTGCAATCCCAGCGTTTGCTCGGAGGGAGGAAGGAAGGCAGGCCGCACACAAGTCTATTTTTGAATTGGCTTCTGGGAGCTGCAAAGTACCACATGCTCTGGCTCCAGCTTTCCTTATAGCCCGAGGATCTCCCATGTGACTCATCTGGCCTAAATCAAACAGTGCCGGAAGAGGACGAATCTTGTGCAGAACAGATTGGAGCATTATTTGCCAGGCCTCTGGGTCATTGGCTGAGCTGTGGTGCTCCGTAAGCGTGCACCATCTTGAAGAGAGGTTTATGAGGCAGTCTTTACTGTGTCCTCTTACTAATGCTGCATTAATCACGCTGAAATGTGCAAGTACCCAAGTGTTTTGCGAATAGGTAATTAATTAAAATGTTATATGCAAGTGTCATGCAATATGTGAGAAATTTTTATGGAAATCGTTAACATTTCCATGAAAATTTCTTTGGGCCTATTTATAAATACGTGCCCAAAGATGTGATATCTCTAGTATATAAATAAACTGTATGTGTGTGTGTGTGTGTGACTCTGTGTGTGTGTGTGTATGTGTATGTATGTGTGTATACATAAAGTTTTTAATGGTGGTTTTACTGATGTGTAGTTAGATTATAAAGCTTAAAGTTAATACTAAACATTTTTCCAATTGTCATTAGAATCTAACACCATTTACTTTCAGTTTTAAAGAATAACTGTCATACAAAATTGATCAAATCAAAAAGTTTTATTGGCAGTAATATTGTGTTTCTGAAACTCAGTTGCCTTGGTTACTCCTGGAATATTAAAATAATCTGGGCCTCTAGACTGTGAAAGCTAGCTTATATTTACTTTGAGTCTGTGATGACTCTAATGAAGACCTTGTAGGGCAGGCAGAGAGGAGATGTGTGTGCTGTCTAGAAGTAAAGATGGCTAAAGCAGGTGGCATTTTGGTAATTACTGTGGCCCTGAAAGGAAATGGCATCATTTATACAGAGAATCATGTACCATTCGTACAAGGGTATTCTTCCCTGAGTTTTTCTGGAATACAAAGTCACATTCTCCAATGTTTTTTCTCTCTCTTGTATACATGTGTCTGTCTGTCTGTCTGTCTGTCTGTCTGTCTGTCTGTCTGTCTATATGGTGCACGTATGTGTGAGGATATGCTGCACATGTGGGGGCTACAGTTTGATGTCTGGCATCTTTCTCTCTCACTCTCTACATTTTTTTTTCTTTTATTGAGACAGAGTCTCCTGGACTAGGATTCACCAATTTTGCAAGACAACCTGAATAGTGAATTCCAGGGATCTTCCAGCTGCCCCAGTGTTTGGGCTTGTGTGTACTTGCCACTATGCCCAAGTGTCTGTGTGCAGTCGCCGCTATATACAAGTGTTTGTGTGCATTTAAGGATCTGAATTCAATCCCTCCTGTTTGCTTAGCAAGAAGTCTACCCACTGAACCATGTCCTCAGCCACAACACCATCTCACCAGAAACTGTACAGCGAGCCTGTGAATCCAGCATGCATATACATGTTTCTTTAACACTGCTCTCCAGCTGTAACCCTGTCACAGAGGGAGCTGTCACATGAAGTAGCATGGCCTTGCTGAAAGTAAAACACTTCTGACTAGCCGCCGAGTCTCACTTGCCTGCTCATGATGTGCTGTTGTATGGAGCGCTGAGGAGGCTTGCAGCCTGGCTCCGGAATCACAGTTTCAGGATGGAAGGGAACCTGAGTTAACCAGCTCAGCTCAACCCATGCTTTTCAGACCAACTTCCACCTGGGAATCTGATGCCCATTTTAGTGTTTTTCTTTCCTTCTACTTTAAAATGAGACAAACCCCACTTCCCTGTGCAAACAGCAGTCCTTGATTTAAATAACAGACCAGTAGAAAAGCTGTTTAGTAGTTGTCTTGGTAGAATGACAAGAAGTAATAGAATTGCCCAATGACTTGGAATTACAGATGGTACAGCATGTAATTCAGCCACTGGCTTGAGCCCTCAGCAGGGTTTTTAATACCCTACCTGTCTGCTGCTGATCTTCCTAGAACCAGTGAGGGCATGCTCATCCAGACAGGGCTTAGAGGGCCGTTCTCTCCAAACCCACCTGCTCTGCCTACTTAGTACATTAATTGATTTGAAATCATGGCCTGTTGTTGAAGACTGGGAAGATAGCTACGAAGCAGAATTAGAATTTCTTTACAATAAAACTAAAACTACTTGATTTGCATTTTGAGGCATTTCCACTTGTTTTATTCCAGGATCATCACATACTAATTCTAATAAATTGGGTGTTTAGTTGGTTAGCAGTAAATGAATACAGCGTGCCTGCTGTATCCGACCTGCCAATCACTGATCCTCAATTACACCTCCACACGAAGAGGGACTCCTCTTCATCTCATAGGTACAGATATGAGAATGTTGGAAAATTCTGCGTCCCCTTCAGGAGGTACAGTTGCTAAGGAGTGGCACTAGGGTTGAACCTGGAGACGAGCGTCTTGCTATCTGCAGTTTATCCTACTTACACGTTCTTCCCCTTGCCTAAAAATAAAGTCGCATCATGTGACCCTGACAGCAAGCACTTCCTGCAGGGGCAGTGAGGAAGCCCAGGAATGTTCTTAAGGTTTCAGATCTCCCTGAAGTTTAAAAATGGTGGGAAAGTTAATTGTTTTTAAATGCTAAGACTTAGAAAAGCTGAGGAG
Organism: Mastomys coucha; assembly: GCF_008632895.1. Classification (NCBI taxonomy): domain Eukaryota; kingdom Metazoa; phylum Chordata; class Mammalia; order Rodentia; family Muridae; genus Mastomys; species Mastomys coucha. The sequence goes on from NW_022196915.1 coordinate 104,133,803, forward strand.
GTAAGGAAAACGGTAGGACTCAGATTGATAAAAAGCCCCAGTAGAACTGTCAGGGGGACTCTGAGCTACACAGGAGCAGAAGGAAGACTGGGAAGCAGAGAACCCATTCAGCTGCACGCCCAAGGGGCAGCAAGAGGTGGAGATGCAAGTTTAAATGACTGATCAGCAAGTGACAGCAAAGGACACCTTGATGTAGCACAGGAAGGTGGTCGGGAACTATCAATCTCCAGGGTAGAAAGGATTCATTAAGTAGTTCATCCTGTAGAACACACACAGGCCTGTGAGTTTGTATTGAAATTATTTTTAAAAATGAAAGATTTAATCTCAGATAAGGCCGGGAGGGAGGACTTGAAGTGCATTCAGATATTGATTAATGGGCTACCTTTTTATGAAGAAACACCATAATTAGATGGTTTTAGCAGAGACATCAAAATAAGAGTTTTAGCACCAGATATTACAAGAAGTGCTCAGATGTCAGCCTAATGAGCAGATGTTACTTTATTATTAGGGAACTTTGGAAAGACAGGTAGCAGGAAACCAATGTCATGGAAATGTCACCTGCATCACACCAATAAAAACATAGCTATGTCCTAAAGATTGTTGCTCTTTGAAAAATCAATACATATAGGTTCAAAGAAAAGAAATCATTTAATTCATGAATGATAGTGACTTCTTACTAATGGAATATGTGCCTTGAGAGAGGACTGCCCAACTTCACCAGCCTTGAAATCAAGTTAGGAGCCGCCTTGCTCATTTTCCGATCTGTATCCACATTCACACTATCCTCATCTTTCTTATACATTGCCAAATCCAACATTTCAAAGCATAGCAATTTCCAAATATGTGTGATAAAATCTCCCACTGAAACTGTGAGCTGCCTGGTGGCCCTGTGCTGGTCAGGAGGTGGTTCTGTTTGGGGAACTCTATTCTGCTCTGTTCAGGGACTGAGAGCTCCATGAGTTCTGGGGGTTGCCCTGTGTAGCTTGGACTACTTGCCTGAGAGCCAGGCAGGCTTTTTGTTTTATGAATTGATCCAGTTAGCACAGGCACACTTTGTTAGTTTCTTTTTATTTAAGAGATCTCTGTAGTATTTAAAAATACCCTATACTTGGATTTTTATGATAAATGTTAGAGCTATAGCTTTTAAGAAGAAAAGTCATAATTCTTTTGTCTGTATTTTAAGTTACTATTTACAATCATTTTATAAACATTTAAAACACTTTCTTAAGAAAATTGTTGTAAAGTTCAGTCCTTAAGTAGTTCATTTAGGCACATCTTGTCTCCAGTGTGACAGATTCGATAGTTAGGCATAACAAAGAGAGGAAAGAATAACAAAATAAATCCTCTGCCTCAGTCTCTCTTTGTTTAGTGTTAGGCAAACAATGGACCGGGCAGACTTAGGGCAACAGTAACCATTATTGCGGTTTGGTGTGTTTTGCCAAGGTGGGAAGCAGTCATTGAAGAACCTGTTTCTTTTGAGCAGATGCTCTGTGTTCAGCATTATTCTCAAGGCTGCAAAGTTAGCAAGTAAATATGTGGAGCACCATGCACAGGAAGCCTCGAGGTGTGAGCTACCGGAAGTCTCCTGCTGTGAGCTACAGGAAGCCTCAGTGGTGTGAGCTACAAGGAATAAACAGAGCATTGGTGACAAAGACCAAGGGAAAGGTGGAGCTTGCTTTCAGGCAGTGCTGTCTGAAGTGATGCTGCAGCAGTGCAGGAAACATCTCTTCTCACACAGAGCAGTGAGTCCCCAAGGGTCACCTGTCTTAGGGTAGCACAGTTGGCAAAGGCTACCTAGCATTGACATGGTTGCAACCGAGGATCTTGAATTAATTCAAAGACAAAATTATTGTCTTATTTAACAGCGGCTTGGGAATTGATAGTTCCTTGTGTCTGAGTATCTGAAAGTTTCTACTATGAATTTGCATCTATAAAGAATATGAGAGTCACAGAAAGATCAAACTTGTTCTTATCAAGAAGATAAAGTGCATACTATGAAGCAAATGTTGTCTTCTGTGGGTGGACAAAATGCCTCCCGAGGGCAGACAGGATGAGAGTGGACTTTACTGAAGAGGCAGCGTCTCTCATAAAATAGAGGGTTTTAATATCTATTTAGTTCATAAAAGATCATTTTCATAGATGGGTAGAAAAGAAGAAAAAAAATGAATTGGGGTTCACATTGCCAATTAAGCAATTTGATTTCTTTTTCCATGAAAGAAAAGTAAACTATTTCCTATATGTGAATTTTAAGCACAGAAATGGTATCATGTAATGAAGACCACATATAAAGAATAGTAATGCATTTGTTTTCTTCTCTTTCTTTTTCTCCTTCTCCTTCTCCTTCTTACTATTATTTTTGTTATCACCACTTGAAACGAGAGCTAGAGAGCTAGAGTGATGGCCAGAGAAGCCTGAGCAAGTGCTGAGGGAGTATGCTAGCTCTAGGTCACACTGTATTGTAGGAATCAAAGCAAATGGACCCCTGATAGCACTACTCTGGAAGGTTTCAGCAGGTGAGAGGAGTTCTCAGTTCTAGGTGCCCCGGAGAGAGGTTGGTGCAGACAGACGCTCACTTCTGTTTTGTCACTCACCTTTATATTGTTTTTAATTAAGATGTCATGAACATTTCTGAGTATGCATGTCCTAGTTACTTTTCTATCTTTGTGAAGAGACACCGTGACCACGGAAACTTTCAGAAGAAAGAGTTTATTGGAGCTTATAGTTTCAAGAGAATGAGTGGCCCTCAATGCAGGCACAATGGCTGTAGGCCAGCAGGCATGGGGGCTTACTCCCTCATATCCATCTTGAGACAACTCCAGAGGTTGGAGGGTGTCTTAGTCAGGGTTTCTATTCCTGCACAAACATCATGACCAAGAAGCAAGATGGGGAGGAAAGGGTTACTTCTACATTGCTGTTGATCACCAGAGGAAATCAGGACTGGAACTCAAGCAGGTCAGGAAGCAAGAGTTGAGGCAGAGGCCATGGAGAGATGCTCCTTACTGGCTTGCTTCTCCTGGCTTGCTCAGTCTGCTTTCTTATAGAACCCAAGACTTCCAGCCCAGGGATGGCATCACCCACAAGGGGCCCTCCCCGCTTGATCACTAATTGAGAAAATGCCCCACAACTAGATCTCATAGAGGCACTTCCCCAACTGAAACTCCCTTCTCTGTGATAACTCCAGCCTGTGTCAAGTTGGCACACAAAACCAGCCAGTACAGAGGGTTAGGCAAGATAGGGTGGGTAGATGCTGGGGAAGGTGTTGGATTTTGTCACCTCAAAGCCTTCCTCCAGGGTCAAACCTCCTCCAACAAGGAGACACTTCTTTAAGCCATCCTGGGGCCAATGTTATTCAGATTAACAGAGTGGTATTCCATGAAAACCATCCTGCTTCAGAACTCCAGCCTAACTACAGGTATAATCACTTCCCTAATACTGGTGTTTCCATTTCCATAACATTGGATACCTATGTAAATGCTTATATTCATCACCCTGATAGTCTCAGATAAGCTCTACTGATTCTTAAGAAAGATGAATTTATAGCTCATATCCTATCTTCGATTCTCTAGACTTCAATATGGGTTATTATTTTTGGATCTTCAGTTGGGGTTTCTAGCCTTACTATAAATTGATTTTTGTCTTCCTACTTTTGGCCCAATTACTTATATATTATCAGGTTTTAAATATTTAAATTATCTTCTAGGCTGAATTTAAGTAGTCAAAAGCTGAAAACCAATAAACACATATAATATTATGATCAAGGAACTGTTATTTAGTGTAGAATCAACTCTAGCATTTGACCCTTGAAAAGAGTATACAGAGAACTGAGCAGCTTCTCAAGTGGCCAGCAGGAATTCTGTAACTCCCTCCCTCTCTCTGTCCTCACTCTCCTGTTTCTCTTTGTTTTCCCTCCTTCATTCTCTTTCTCCTCCCTCCTGTCTTTCTCTTTTCTCCTCTTAAAATTTCTATATGAGTTCACTTGGAATTTAAACCTCGGCCTTTAGATATTAAATATAATTTCTCCTTTTCCTAGAGTTTCTGATACTTGGATTGGTGCTTGTTGATGCGAGGGATTTATCCCTCCTCACCACCTCATCCTGTTAAAAATGCAGCTTTATGCAATGGAATCTATTCTCATCTTGGGAACGTTATTTTTGTGCCTACACACCTGCTCTCCTGGAATGTTTCTTTCTTTTTTTTTTTTTTTTTGACTGCCAAGTTAGTTTCTTGGATCCTTATACTCCCTTTTGGGGGGTAATGCTTTCTGTAATTGTTTTAAAAGACACTGGCCTGTCTCTCTATTTCTGTATCTTTATTTACCCATTGCATTTAGTATGAAGTTGAAATTTAAGGTTTGGGTGGGTAAAATAGAAAGACTTCAACTAATTTTTCAAAGGATCCATTCACCACCCATTATCAGCTGATGCCAGTTTATAAGCCATATGATACTGTTGGATTCCTTTTCATATATATTTCATATGTTTTCTCCTCTTTTATGTATATTAAAATGCTATGATTTTGTTCTCATTCCCCTGAGTTACAGGATCTGAAATGTCCCCATCTCTATTAACTTTTGTACCTTTTTTTTTTTTTTGGCCTTTCTAGTAGGCTAAAAGTTTACATTTTAATTATTTCCCTCACATTTCTAGTCTTTTAAATGGGTGCAGTGCCCTCTTGGTTCTGAGGATACCAAGTACTTCCCCTTCTTTTGGAGTTAGTTTTTAATTTCCTCCCATTGTCTATGCTTGCTTTGTTTTTTATTTTTAAATAATTTGGTGATTTTCTTTTTATTTTCATGTTCAGAGTAAGGATCATGTACTTGGAAAACTCTGACATCAGGAGGACTGTTTGAGTGAAAATAGCAAGGATTATTGCATTTGTGAGTGGAGTTTTGACTTAGGTATTGCGATTGTTACGAAGCCCGGCTTGTGGGAATACACATGTACCTTTTGACAAAGGAAAGTTAGCAGTCTCGTGGAAATTTCATAACAGTTACCTGGTGAAGGAAATAGGTTGGGAAATTCAGGGTGTGACACTGGCCATGATTGATACTTTGGAACTGAGAATTGACTCTCTAGAAACAATGCCCACCCTTTCTATTTTTAAGTATAATTAGAATTTTAATGACTCTAGGTAGAATAAAGAATTAAAAATTAGTTCAGTTTAAAGTACCAGGACAGGCATCTTTAAAGATTCAGGGAGGCGTTTGGGCCTGTAGGCCTTTTCTCTGTGATGAGGGCAACAACCTCTGAGCACTGTGTCGATGGATGTGTGAGTCTGCAGACATCTTATCTCCCCTCAGAAGGTTCAGCACCTCCACCACATGCTGAAGTGTCCAAAAGGAGGGATGGATTCCCTGTGGTGCAGCTGCTTTGCTCCAGTCTTTAATATACCCCAATAAATTGTCTGCACAGCGCCTCTCATGCCTCTTTGTGGGGTACATGTCTTGGTTGTACCTCACTAAGAAAGTGGGGAATGCTCTCAGAGAAGACCGTCTGTAAATTTGCCAGGTTACCATTCAATAGCTCATTCTATGAAAATGCTTTATTAGGAGTCAGAGCTTTTGTTTCCAGGCATCATTACCACCAGACATCCACGATGGCACTGGCCTCGCTGCGGACATCCACGATGGCGTTGGCCTCGCTGTTGTTTGAAACCTTTATAGGTATGGTGTAGTCGATAAGGAAATTTGGGACCATCCCATAGTGGTGGGACACTTCTTCATGAGAATATTCCTGATGAGGCTACCATGAACTTTTATGTCTTTTATTTAAATCACTAGAAGTTAGTGACAAGGTTTTGTATGTAAAATGATATTTTAAAAAAGCTGAATTATATTGGTATTTGTCCAAATACTAAAAATGGAGATGTTGCATTAAGGTCTTTCACTGGAAGAAGTTTCATAAAAATGAACTGGATGGAGACTCTAATATACTTACATAGGCAACTTATAAATAACTCCAAATAGAGGATTCTCTTGTTAAGTCACTCTTATTTTTTATGTACTTGTACATGTCTGTCTGTCTGTCTGTCTGTCTGTCTGTCTGTCTGTCTCTCTCTCTCTCTCTCTCTCTCTCTCTCTCTCTGTGTGTGTGTGTGCACCTGTGTGTGTAGGTACTTGCACAGGCCAGTCAGATCCCGTGGAGTTGGGATAACAGGTGGTTGTGAGATGCGAGTGTTAGGAGATGAACTTGGTCTTTGGGAAGAGCAGCAAGTATTGTTAATCCCAGAGCTACCTTTCCAGCTCCCAAGTAGAGATTTGTATAGATTGATAAATAAGAAACCATACTAAACAAACAAACAAACAAACAAAAAGGCAAAAATGATTAAAGAAGGGTGGGCAGAAAGAGCTGAGTATGAGTGTGTGTGTCCCGGGCAAAGGTCGTTCATGAAAGAAGCTTTGCCTGTGCTCTTACTAGAGCACATCCTGTTAGTGCTGGCGATGATGAGACGTTTCTGCAGGTTGTTGTTATGTCTGTGCTCTGTGAATACGGCAGCAAACTCACCAACCAGTGACCACATTCCCCATCCTCTCCTTGTCCCCAATACTACCAATGCTTCTACTTTTATTTATCATTGGATATTTTTTTATTTACATTTTAAATGTTATCGCCTTTCCAGGTTTCGCTTCCTCCCTGAAACTCCCTATCACATCCTCCCTCCCCCTGCTTCTATGAGGGTGTTCCTCCACCCACCCACCCACCCACCCACTCCCACCTCCACGCCCTCGATTCCCCTCCACTGGAGCATCTATTGAGCCTTCATAGGACCAAGGATCTCTCCTCCCATTGATGCATGACAAGGCCTGCATTGAAGGTCCTAGTAGTGCCATTTTGCCCTGGATTCATCTTCTGGTCCTCTTTCATTTTCTTTTTCTAGTCATTTACACACACTCCATATTTGCAACCTACAGACTCTGTGCTTAGAGTTGGCTATGCAGTGTGAGGACTTAGAAGGTATGGTTCCTACATCCGTGGTATGAAGGATTATTTTTTTCTGTGCTTGGTTGTTGGTTTTCATTCTTTTGTCTGTTGGTTTGATGGGGCACAGGCTGTCCTTGAATTCATGGCACTTCTCTCTCATCCTCTACACTGCTACAGTTTTGCTGAGCTATTCCTTGCTACAGTGTGTTAAGAATATTGTATAAAAAGAGAAGACAAAATCACAAAGGGTTGAGGATTTAGCTCACTGAGCACAGTGTGAACATGTGGCACATGGGCACCGAGTTCGTTGCACGTATCATCCGCAGCCTCTTCTTCTTGGATTAATGTACGGGAATGGCTACTAAGTCAGACTCTTAGTGACTACTGAGCCACTATTCCTTTAAATGTCCCCACTAATTCTCAACACTGGCTTCCCTTGAATTAGAGTTATGTATCTGTCTCTTGCATTAGATTATTGAATTTGAATCATATATTATGTTTTACTTGTCTACCTTCTCAATCTTTGTTTATATGTTATATATTATATAGTTCTTAGCTTTTAAAAATTTTAACTTTCTGAATACACAGACAAGCAGAGACAGACATGGGAACAAACGAACAATATTCCTTTATTTGAAGATGACTACAGCCTTTATTTTTCTCTTCAGTGTGAATGTGTGTGTATATGGTATGCTATGTTTGTGTGTGTGTGTGTACTGTGTTTGTACAGTACACGTGTGGAGGTTCTATACTTACTATTACTATTATTTATTTATTTATTATTATTTTGATAAAGGGTCTCTCATTGAACCTGCAACTTACCATTTTGGATAGACCTGCTATTCAGGAAGGCCCCACGATCCTCCTGTCCTGTTTTGTCCCAGTGCTGGGTTACTGGTGTGTACTGCCAACTTGGGATTCTTTGCAGGTGCTGGGGATCCAAATTCAGCCTCCTGTGCTTGGGCACCAGCAGCCTGTTACCCACGGAGCAGTCTCCTTCAGTCTATCTCTTCATGTCTTCATATTTTTCAGCTTTTCCTATGAGGATAGTAAAAACTACATGTGTCTCTTCTCCAATCCTAAGAGTTATTAGAAGTCTTCTGTCTTGATTACCAAAGTTTTTCTATTTGTGTATTTGAAAAAATTAATAGATTGATTCATTAAGCGTTATGGATTCTGCTAGAAAGACAGCACAAGAAGCAAGTGAGGGTGAATGAATATTTATTAAAAACGTTGGCTGTTCTTAATGATATCAATAGTATCCTGAAAACAAGATGGGTTTATAGTGAATATCTGACATGAAAACAATAAGAATGATTAAGCACCTGTACATGATGGGCTCCCAGCCAAGTCCTGCATATGGAATATCTTAGTCGTCATTTAGTGGTTATGTGAGACAAGTTCCTTCGGCATTTGCTTTCCAGCAGCTTAAAGCTCAAGCCTTATTATTTTATAGCTGTAGATTGGTGAGTCCAAGCTTCGAGCCAGGGACAGTTTTATAAAGTAACACACTCTCCCCTCCCCCGCCCCATAGAGATGCTTTAAAAACAGGGAGAGGGACGAGTAACTACATTCGTCAGGTGTTACGGAGGTGCAATGGGGCATTGTTTTAGCGAACAATTTTATAAAATAGCATCCACCTTAAAGCAATAACACTATAATGTTCTGTTTTTGTGTGCATTTATTATTTATTCAGGGCTGGCTGGCTGAATTTGGACTGTTAAACTGTTACTCTGCATGTGGTAGAGAAATGCTTCGTTATCTCATTCCATAAATTACTCAACATAATTGAATGTGACAATTTCACTTTCTATAATATTTGGTCCTAGATGAGAAAGATGGTTCCTGCTCAGAATTCATGGTGTATCCTAGAACTTTTAAAAACTCACAGCTGTGGGAAACTTTGGAGGTGTATTTCCACACAAAAGGAGCAGTTGGACTTTGAATGTATGCTCATTTAAATATTTCCTACTGCAGGTTGTTTCCGTTGTCATGTTTCAGCTATTGAGTCATGCTCCTAAAATGTCAAGCACAATTATCAGACTTAGCAATGACTGGAAAAACTTTTCTACATATTTTCCCAAGGCAAGAAAGTTTTTTTTTTCTGCCTCATTTGTGCTCAACAGCTAGCAGCTTTGGGGTTCTCTAGCTTTCCTTTGCGCTACCCAGCCGGGTTCTGTAGTGTTGCTGTACTTATGAGGCTAGTCCTAGGAAGGCAAGGTCGTACCCACTTTAGAACTCTCGTTCACTCTGCATGCTTCTTAAACTATTCAACCTTGACTTTCCTTGAGGGTTCCTTAGCCTTAGAATGGCTAGAGCTGGCTAGAACCTCAATTCCATTAAAGCTATTTTTTTTTTAGACCAAAAAGAACCCTCATTTATAACCCATGCCTCTGCTCTGGTTTGTCTCAGTGTATTTAATTTTTGAAATGCAGGCTATTATAGGATTTTTTTTTTTTTTACTTGATGATTTTATAAGGTGTTATCTTTACTGAGTAATGATTTGCAGGCCTGGGCTCCTGGTTATTAAAGCACATTCACCTATTCTATCTTGCCTTATGTGCTCCATGAGCCAAAAAGAAGTGTTATTAGATGACTAATAGATGTTATTAGATGGCATTCTCTACTGCCTGGAGAAGTGTGGGGATGTCTGATAACTCAGGTTGCAGAGGTGTCAGAGCATCAGCCCAGAGCTCCTGACTGAGTTCCCCATCTTTCCATCAGCCCAGAGCTCCTGACTTAAGTCCCCCATCCTTCCATCAGCCCAGAGCTCCTGACTGAGTCCACCATCCTTCCATCAGCCCAGAGCTCCTGACTGAGTCCGTCATCTTTCCATCAGCCCAGAGCTCCTGACTGAGTTCCCCATCCTTCCATCAGCCCAGAGCTCCTGACTGAGTCCGCCATCCTGAGAAAAGCCCCTGCTGTTCATCTAAGACACCTTAAATGAAGTCTTCCTGTGAAGGGAAGAAGTCTCATCCCTTCTGAGACTGCTATTTTAAATGCCCCCCTTTGCTGGAACAGTGTTGGACCCTGCAATTCATTTTGACTTCCGGGGCACTGACTCCAGCAGTTACTAAGAGTATTCTGGGCCATAAAGGCAATGTCTTAATGATTTAAGACAAGAATCCTTTATTCCTAAAATAACTCTGCTCACTAATGTGATCAGCGGGGCTCAATTTCAGTCTGACAGAGGTTTCAAAATAGAACTTCACGAGGGAAAACTGTAATTAGATATTCACGGGTAATATTCTGTTTGTGAAGCAGAATGTTAATGAAGAGAAGTATTGATTTTATTTTAGTTTCATTACCACTGCATTTGATGTTATACCTGCTTCAGGTGGCAACACAGCTTGTAAAAGTCTCTTACTTTCCTCTTTCTTCTCCTTGAGTTCCTTTTGTTAATAAAGACATAGAATTGAGCTGGGAAGGCTATCCTTATGGTGAAGCGCTTGCCACAGAAACATGAGGATGTAAGCTCAATCCCTAGGATCCACGTGAAAAAGCCAGGCATGGTTGCCATGGACCAGGTTCGTTGTGGGGGACCTCTTGTTCCGCGGGATGAGAGTTCTGGTCAGGTGAGCAAAAATTCAGCGAATGACAGACAGAGTCGACACAAGTAAGTTCTGAGTCTGAATGTATTTCTTAAAAATGGCATGAGGTTTTTACAGTCATTGCAAAAGAGAAATGATAAATCTGGCAGCTCAGCAGTTGAGGTACATCTGAGGCCATCTAAAACACAATGGGTCTAAAACAGCAGCCATGGACTGCTGCAGCACCCCTCCCCCCAGGCTCTGAGCTCGTTTGGGCTGCATGGGCCCAGCCAGAGTCCCGGGGGGG
>NW_022196915.1:104144569-104201971 GCF_008632895.1 Mastomys coucha
GGTGGGGATGGGGGGGCTGCAGGTGCACCAGCCAGAAGGGTAGAGGCTCGAATCTAGAATCTCCAGTCCTCAATCTCGAATCTTGACTGCTGCTCTCTCTCTCTCTCTCTCTCTCTCTCTCTCTCTCTCACACACACACACACACACACACACACACACACACACAAACACACACTCTTGGCTCAAGGTCCCGCCCATCCTTAGTAAACGCCCACTATGCTAATCTTCTGGGCTAGTAGAGACTTGTCTCTTGCTAATTCCTAGGAGTGGTTCAGCTGCAGTACCTGACTGAGAATGAGGATTCTACTTGACCTTGCCCTAGGATAAGTCTCCCATTCTGTAAGCTTCAATGCCCTACCCACAAGGCTGAAGGCGATTAGTCTGGATGGGTAACACTCTACAGAATTCCAAACCTGGGTTTGACTAAGGATGTTGGAACACTGGTAAAGGTCAGAGAGCAATGTCCAATTTTGTCTCGCTATTAATAAATCATATCTTGGTGGGCACCTAGCATGCGAGTTCGCAAGGACATATCTGGGTTACCTTTGATTTAGGGGATGTGACGACTGACTGAATACCCAGGAGGCACAAACTCCCTTTGAAGTCATAAGGCTTCTTGTCCTTAATCAGGCTTTTACCCACGATATTGCAGACTTTACTAGAGTAGACAAGTGGGTGTGGCACATGGTGGCGTGCACCTTGTGTCTTATTGCTGGGGTAGTAGAGACAGAGGTTCATTGCAGCTCAGTGGCTAGCCAGTCTAGCCAGATCTGTGAGCTTTGGGTTCAGCAGGAGACTCTGTCTTAAGAAAATATGGAGTATGAAACAGGAAGATCCCTGATGTTGACATCTGGTTCCCTTATGCACACACACACACACACACACACACACACACACACACACACACGTGCGCGCGCGCACGCACGAGCGTGCACACGCGTGCACACACACACGTGCACACCCCCTCACGTGCATACACACCCACACACACATGCACACACCGCACACACACACACGTGCGCAAACACGCGCACACACGTGTACACACGTACACAAACACACGCGCGCACACACATGTGCACACACATACACATGCACACACACATGCACACACATACACAAACACATATGTACACATTTGCGTTACACGGACACAGAAACATAGAAGACTCCGATGTTTTTGTGATCTGCAACAGACAGGATATCAAATATAATGTGCTACGTTCGAGTACCCAAATAAGGTCCTTAGCAAAATTCTCCAGGCACTTAGTTGAGAATGTCATCATCTCAATTTGATTCCAAAGGCGCTCTGATGAACCAGAGATGTGTGTGTAGTTAAGAATCAGGGCACACAGATTAGGAGGAGCATCAGCAGCCTTCTCTCCCACTCCTAAATTATTATATTCCCTCTCAAAGGCTTCTGCAATTTTTTTTAAGCCAAACATTCGGGTATTAAGGATTTCTATTTTGTAGAAGACAGCTATTGTCAGTAGACCCCTCCTGGCTACATTAAAGAAGAGAAGGGAAGGGCCTGAGTCCTGACTCCTGACGGCTCTAGCAATGAGCATGGGGCACAGCCCTGTTCTTTTTCTGTTACCAAATGTTGTGGATAATAACAATCATTTTGATAACCTTCATTTTCTTGGAAAATGATTGAATAGAAAACATAAGCCGGGAAATTACAGATGTTGCACTGGAGCCTGGGGGAACCTTGCTTCTAAGTTGACACCTTTGCTGTTGTCTGAGGTAGCTTCGCATTTGGTGAGAGACACTGACCTGAGGTGTGTTGATTTTTATGAGTCTCCCACCTCTGTGTCAGTGACCCTGAGAGACTTGAGTTATTCTGGGGATGGTTTTTCCTCTGCTCCGGGAGTCTCAGAAGAAATTGCTGTGAGTACATCGGCACGTTTTCCAGATCCCTTCCCACTCCTAATAACTCAGCCCCGTTAGCCTGGCACATCTGCTTTCTGAGCCCAGTCAGACGTTACCTTGGGCTCCATTACTTTTTCCATGGACACGTCATAAATATATTTCCTTCTGATGGTAATACTGGCGCATCAACACAGGTGGATTTTGAGTATATTATGCTGAGCAAAATAATATAAAAGGTAAACATTAAATGATTTCACTTACAGATTTATGTTTTACTTTAAAATTTTAGTTGATTAATTAATTTTTACATCCCAAACACTCCCCCTCCCATCCTCCCACTCACAGAGTCTACTCTCACCCCCTTCTCCTCTGAGAGGGTATTCTTTGAGTGATCAGTTTTATAAACACGGGGCTGACAGGATAGCTCTGTGACAGGACTCTTACCCCGTGTACAGAAAGCCCAAGGTTCAATCACCATTACCATTCCCTGGAAGAAAAGGACATTATTCATTTAAATTTTGTCCTGGGGTGATGGCTCAGTGGGTAAAAGGGCTTGCTATACAAGTCTGAATATGGACCCCCGGAACTCATATAAAGTAGTGGCTTAATACCTGTAATCCTAGATAAGAGGCCGAGGCAGCAGGATCCCCAGCTATCTTGGCTACACAGTGGCAAAGATAGTCTGCCTCAAACAAGGTAGAAAAGTGTAGACTGAAACTTGTTCTCTAGATTCTACATTTCTGCATAGGCATGCGTGTATATCCATAAACACAAGCATGCGCATGTGTATGCTCACACATCTCTAACATGCACACACATACACACACACACACACACACACACACACACACACACACACACACTTCAAGGAGATTTTCTGTTGCCTGAAAGTCTTTCCTGTGAAATTGGGATAATTGTACTGATTCTTCTCATGTCTGTGATGCCATAAAGGCCCCACTTTCTCCCTGTATTCAGTAGAATTCTTTAACCTGTGTAGCGTGTTTTCTTATTTATGCCTCTTATCAGCTGGATCTAAGTTTCACGGAAGAGGAGCCTTATGTCCAGCTTCTAATGATGAAGGGCCACGGTGGACTCAGAGCGCCAGCTGCTGTGTGTTGGCTTTTGTATAATTCAGCTTCTTCACAGATCAGGGACAGAAAAGGTTTCTAGAGTTCCAAATGTTAGAAAAGCAAACTCTGTGTCATTATAGATCTTAGCCATGGTGTGTTTTATCTATATCTATATCTATATCTATATCTATATCTATATCTATATCTATATCTATATCTATATCTATCTATATCTACACACACACACACACACACACACAGATCAGGGACAGAAAAGGTTTCCAATGTTCCAAATGTTAGAAAAGCAAACTCTGTCATTATAAATCTTAGCCATGGTGTGTTTATATATATATATATATGCATATATATATACACATACATATATATGTATATATGTACATATATGTATATATATATATATATATGTACATATATATATAGTTACATTTTCCATATTGGTATATCAAGTATCTAGGTGGATGAAAACCACAAACACCTACATTGCATGTCATTGTTTTGGGAGATAGTTGTTCAACACAAGATCGCATGTCTCGCTATTATTAGGAGATGGAGGAAATGAAGGTTTTTGAAGTGATCCAGCTTTCAGAATTTAAATCTGTCTCTTTTTTCTGCTTACCTCTGGTTGAACATGATGTTTCGGTCATGGGAGAGTATTTATTATGTATTTATTCTCATGTACAGAGTCCATCTGCTCTCCTCAAATTGAGTGGATGTGCTAAAAATGTACAGAGTAGTTCTAAGTGAAGTTATATATCATATGCATGTGCTCGTGCCTGTGTATAAACAGGTATGAGTATATGTAAGTAAAAGTATATTTGTGAGCACACAGTTCATGCATCTAATGCATGAGTATAGGTAGATTAATGGATATAGTATGCACCTGTACACATAAATATGTGCATGTATGTGGGTATGTGCATATACATCTATACACAGCCCATATGTATGTATGCATATGCATGAGCATGCATGTATATTTGAGCATGTGTATGTACATGTGTATGTGAGTGTACATGTGTATGTGTGCACATGAGTGTGTGTATGTGCATGTGCATGTGTGTGCATATGTGTGAACAAGTGTGTGTGTGTATGTGCGTATGTGAGCATGTGCATGTGTGTATGTGTATGCATGAGCATGAGCATGTGTATGTGTGCACATGAAGGTGTGTATGTGAATGTGCATGTGTATGTATATGTGTGAACAAGTGCATGTGTGTATGTGTATGCGTGAGCATGTGTGTATGCATGTGTGTATGTGTGTGTGGGTGCAGGTGCAGGTATGTGTTTGTGTATGTGTCTGTGTGAGTGTGTGTGTATGTAGTTTTATTTCCTCCCAGTGGTGAGCCAGCAAGCTCCTTCCCTGCAGTCATCACCATCTTTCATGGACAAATGAAAACAGACGGTGAAAATGGAAGGGGGCAGGGAGGACTTTCAGATACCGAAGTTTCTTCAACCACAATTCACAGGGAGTGCTCTGGGGAGGAAGGGCTCTTGGGATTTCATTAGAACTCCTCTCCTCTCCTCCTCTGCTGCAAGAATTCAGGAGGAGGCTGCACTTGTGACTGAAGGAGCCCTGATCCTGCTTCGGCTGCACTTTTTCCTCCTGAGCCGCACAGCACAGATGCAAGCTTGCATTGGATTCTGCATCAAGCTTACACTGGATTCTGTATTATTATGCTCTTCGTGTCTGTTCTGTAGCTGGCCTTGAAATCTTGATGTGATTCAAAGTCTGGATGTCTTTCCACGAAGGAGTCCTTAGTATTATGGTCATAAAACTCCCAAGGACTTAAAAAATGTGTCTAAAATTATCTCTTTCTACAAAGATATTTGAAAATGCAGGTAAATTACATGCATCCTGAGACTCCCTGGGCAAGTGTGTAAAGCACTTCTCAGAGGAAAACTGCCATCTCCCCCTTCCTGATTCTGAATGTTCCTTCAGATTTCTTTCTCTAATCAGACTCTCCTAGTCAATAGGTCCTTTCTCTTCTCTCCTAGACCTACGTGATTGCTCATAACTTGAGGCATGTCTTCCTCACCTTTATTCATAATGGGCCCATGGGACTGTGTGTGTGTGTGTTCCAAGTTGGTGGCCCTATGATGCTGTTGGGCATATTGGTTGGGTGGTGGTGGCAGACACCATGGCATGATTAATAGTTTTTGTGGCATAATTTTTGCAAGGACTGCTTCTGGTGCCAGCTGCCCTAGCTGTGGATCAGCCACGATTTACTGAGGGTACAGCATCTTGTTTCCCCATTTCTCCAGTCCCCATGCTGCTGGAATGGGCTCCCCCCTCTGCTCTTGGGTACTGTGATTATGACAGTCAACGCACAAGGCAGGCGGTGATGCTGGCTCAGGCTTTGAACGGGTGAGTTCATGGTCACGTGACTCTGTTGCTTTGTACCAGTGGCAGCAGATTGTGAGGAAAGAGATCCATCCATTTATTCTCCTCTTGGCTAAGTGGTACCTGGCCTGGAGCATTGGGTGGACGCTGTTCTTTATCAGTGGTTTGCACATAAAAGTCTACTTTTGAGGCCGCCTCCTATAGAAAACTCTCCTGCTACCTTTGTTCTTGCTTGAATTCTGTTTACCTGTACCAACTTTCATGCTACTTGTCTCACCACGTACCTGCCCAAGAGTCAATGTCCTGTTGATAATACGACTTTCTGGTACATCAGATGACAAATACCACACACAATTGTAATCTCCAAATTCCTAAGTGCCCGTCATTGTCCTTTCTAATTGATAGTTTACACACCACACACACACACACACACACACACACACACACAAAGTTTTCAGACAGTCTGTCCGAGACGTCCCAGATAGTAGTGAGTCCAGGTCACCCTAACTCTAAAGTCCGAGTTTCCCATGATATGATCACCGTGCCCTGTGTCTTCACACTGGATTATGTGGGAGAATCTGGCATGTGATTGTCAGGTGTATGAATCTTGATGAAGTACAAATCAATGACACTGTGACCAATTCAAAGTGTCTACAAGTGTTACTGTGGTGGGCCCGCCGCACCCCTTTGGACAAGCTGTGGTTTTATTGAGGAACTGCACTCTGGTTGGTGGGTCGCTATGGCTTTGTGGAGGAGCTGCACTCTGGTTGGTGGGTCACTGTGTGTTTGTTGAGGAGCTGCACTCTGGTTGGTGGGTCGCTATGGCTTTGTGGAGGAGCTGCACTCTGGTTGGTGGGTCGCTGTGGCTTTGTGGAGGAGCTGCACTCTGGTTGGTGGGTCGCTGTGGCTTTGTGGAGGAGCTGCACTCTGGTTGGTGGGTCGCTGTGTGTTTGTTGAGGAGCTGCACTCTGGTTGGTGGGTCGCTATGGCTTTGTTGAGGAGCTGCACTCTGGTTGGTGGGTCGCTGTGTGTTTGTTGAGGCGCTGCACTCTGGTTGTAAAGTGGTATTGGTTGTGCACACTGATGTTTACAGTATATAGTTAAGGAAATAGATTTATAACTATTTTCTGGTGTATTTCCTCTTCTTTTGGAAGTATTGGTTATGGGGATAGAAAGGAGAGGAAACCTGCATTTTGAATGTCCAACTAGGGTGACCACATAAAGACCATCACTTATCCATGATATAATAGTCTATCCTACTTAGTGGGCCTTGGAGAATGTGACATAGTATAAAAACCTAGAGGGATGGGTCATGATATAGTAGGTATCATTTCATAATAGTCAATTTAACATTGAATATTGATCTTCACTATAATTTATATTTAATATTGTCATTTTGAAATCAGAGTAGACTTTCTTGGAAACTAAGTAAAGCATTGGTTAAGTTTCTTAATCATCCCAAGTGTTTTCATTTATCAGTAAGTTAGAGATAATGTATATGTTTCCTCATTTATGCATTGTTATGCTCCGCAGGCTATTTTATATACACGTGCATTCAGTTGGATGGTAACTACCTTGTTATTTCTCAAAATGACATTTCTCTTCCATTATTAGCTGTGAGTCATAGCAAAGTAATTTTAAACCATTTTTTCCATTTCTATCACTATAGTAATGAATATATGCTTGCCATTGTTTTGAGGTGACAGCATTTAGGATATCTATTGTCCATAATTGGAAGAATTGCTTAACACCATGACTATGCATGGCTAGGTCGTTCCCATGCTAATTAAAACCTTTCTCTTAATATTCTGTCTCATATTTCATTTAACTTTTGATAGCCACATTAAGACTGAATTTTCACAGCAAAGATACCTAACTCAAACCAGCAATAATAAACTTTTAAATCCACATATTTATACCATCTTTTTTGAGGCAATAATCTTAATTAAGATTATACATTACAGTTCACTTTCTTTAATCTAGTGTTTCTATTTCTAGACATAAAATTTCATGGCTTTATCACATCTATAGAATTGTAAGATAAACAAAAATTGATGATTTTATCATCATCAATATAATTTTAATGTTCCTTTATGTTTAAGTGAAAACATTTAAAGTAGGTGTGAGTGGAGGTCAGACATTAAATGGTTTTGTTTAGGCCATGGGCGCTCTATCAGGGTTCAGAATAATGGATTCCAATGGAATGCTATTTAGTAATGAAAATAAACTCGTGAAGATCTCATTTACTCATTTTCTATTGGGCACATTCCACCAGGGGAAGTAAAGGCCACAGGACTGTCTCTCATGGGGCTGTGGATACAGTGTGTCTGTGAGAGGCTTGCCGTACGGTCCGTACATCTGTGGGCGTCTGAGGGTCATCTCAGTGAGAGTCAACGGACATCTCCCACAGTAACAGTGTACATCTGTGGGCGTCTGAGGGTCATCTCAGTGAGAGTCAACGGACATCTCCCACAGTAACAGCTGTTATGCTCCAGCTACTTATGCCAGGAAGTATTTGCTTTTGCATGTGTTCCCTACGTCTCTGATTGGCTATTGCTTTAGTTCTGGCTGCTGGATGACTGTGGGTCTCATCCATATGTGGATCTTTCAGGCACCAGAGCTGACTCAGTGTGGACCAGAAGCACGACATCAGTTTTGCCATCAGAATTAAAGCAGAGGGCTTTTGTGACATGCGTCATGTGTGACCACAGGCTATTGGCTGACAGGAATCATGTGGCCAACCTCAGGGTTGGAATGGGGTAAGAAAGTAACAAAAATAACAAAAAGTGAATAGTGATAGACTCGGACTGAGGATTCCCGAATTTAACCCCACAAAAAGGGAATAAATGACACAATAAAATTCCACAATATATTGGATAGATATGGCTCCACAGATTCATGTGTTTAAATGCTTGGCCCATAGGGAGTGGCAGTTAAGAGATATGGTCTTGTTGGAGGAAGAGTGTCACTATGGGTGTGAGTTTGAGGTCTCTTATGCTCAAGCTACACGCAGTGTGTCTGCTGCTTGCAGATCGATATGTAGAACCCTCAGCTCCTTCTCCAGCACCATGTTTGCCTTCAGGCTGCCAGGCTTCCCACCATAATAATAACAGACTGAAGCTCTGAAACTGTAAACCAGCCCCAATGAAATGGTTTCCTTAGTAAGAGTTGTCTCTGTCAGGGTGACTCTTCATAGCGGTAAAACCCTAACTGAGACACTCTCTTGGTTTGCAGTCATTGTGCCAGGTAGTACACTCTAAGTGTTTAAGAGATAAATGGTCCAAAGCTGATATCCAAATGGAAGTTACATAGTATTTCACAGTCTTGGATGTGTTTGCAAGTGACTGGCATGCATCCATCTGCTCCTCTGTTAAGTATCTGTGGTGTCCACATTGTTCTAGTTTCTAGAAGCTGACACCTTTCCAGGTGCTCCGACTGGGACTTCTGTCTTACTCCACGCTTCAGAGGCCATCAGTGTGGTGCTGATGAAGTCCATTCTCAGGCACAGACTCATACTAATTGACTTCTGTGTGGATCTCTGTAACTCTTGTGCGATGCTGAGCAGCCAAATTGAATTCCCCATGCCTCCAAAACCTACCTACCATCAATGAAACTTTTGTTTTATCAGAAGGAGGCCATTACAGAAAACATCAATCCATAAAAAATGCAGAGAAGTGAGGGTGGGGTAGCCAGCCCCAGTGGATACATCTACAGTGCAGCTCCTGCATCTAAGAATCAGGGAGAAGCACAGGAGCCTGGGTGGAAAGATTACAAGCTGTTGTGAGATTGTGTCTCCTAGAAATAACAGGAAGGCTGTACTCATGATACATCAACATATGGCTGCCTAAACATCATCAGGTTCAACATGTAGTCAACAAACTACGGGTACCTAAGGAATTCAGAGAGAGGAACAAATAGTCCTTCCCAGAGATGAACCCCTAAGTGGTTATCCATTACCAAGTGGTCAGCCCCCAAATCATATACATATAATCATATTTATATATTGAACAGGCACACACACACACACACACACACACACACAGAGTGAGGCAGCAAGAAGGTCCATGGTTGGGGTTGGAAGGAGGAAAGGGAAGGGGAAAATGAAGCAGTATTTTAATTTAGGCATTTATTTTACATGAAGGTAAAAAATTCCCCACTGTGCCTGTGTGTTCATTACTTATTGACATACTCCAGTATTTATTGATTAATTTATGATTCAATAAATATTGATGTAATATTTATATGCTAGGTTCAGCTCAAGGTGTTAGTGATTCTACAATGAATAAAACAAGTTGCTTCACCAAGTTTGTACTACAGGGGTAGGTGACAGCAGGAAGCAGGTATTAAGCAGAAAAGAAGCAAATGTAGTTACAAGCCCACAAAATGAAAACAACACAGCTATAAGGTGGCCAGAAAAGGCCTCTTGAGAGAGGTGGCATTGGGGAGAGACCGGAATGACAAGAAGGAACCAGTGACGTAAAGATCTGGGGACTCTCCTGCCATAGGAAGCTGCTACTGAGACACATGGCATATGAAGGTGGGGAACAAGCTTAAGAGGGCCATCTGGCTAGTGGTATGAAGCTAGCTCGGTAGAAGGCAGCCAGTGCTCAGGCAGTATTAGATTTAAAGGCTGCAGTAAATGCAGGCCCAGGGGATGAGTGCACAGTAATATGGCCCCGCCTCTGGGGCCTGTTTCTAATGACCTTCTCTACAGCGGCCTCTGTGATGCCCTCCTGTTTCCCAAGCTTTTCTTACATCTGGTGCTGCTGTTCTCATCTATCCAGAAACTTCTCCCTACCCTCGTGAGCTTCATGGCCGATTCCTCCCCAGTCTGCCTGCTCTGGTATGGTTTTCTCACAAAGTTCCAGCACCCTGACACACATCTGCATTCCATCTCTGTTCAGAACCAGCTTCTGGGTGGTCTTTGGTCTCAGCTTCTCCATCAGAGTGCCTTCCACCACCCTGATAAAGCAATCTCTCTCAAATGACCTCCACTTTCAATTGCTTTCATGAACTCCACTCTTCACTGTGCCTCTGTTCAAGGGCTCTACATTGTGGCTCTCCCATGCTTCATATCTGTGGATCTGTGGATCTGGAATGATCCCTCTCACTTCAGAGACTAGCTTGCTCCGTCTTTGTGCATTGCCTCCTCCTCCTCACACCCCCACCCGGATACCTTCACTAACCCTCCCTTCCCCCCAAGTCCTAGCGAAAGCACTCATTTTCTTCCCTAACAGCTTGGTCTAGATTAATCTATCTTACAGGTACTTACTGCCTTGCATGGTTCCTTTCAGTTTAGCATCCATTAGATATTTCACTCACTTGTCCTCTCTGTGTGAGCTCCAGCTTATTCACTCTCTAATAATTTTATAATAATAGCACACACAATAGTGGCTGTTTAAAATTATATATGTTAATTGAATGAGTATGCTGTGTGTGAGAGATGGGAGGAACTGGCCAAAGACATAAGAAAGGATCGTCTAAAATCCAACGACTGTTCTGAAGATAAAAGGTGCAAAGTAAAGCAGAAGATATCTGTATTTACTGCCACACCATCCTCAACAGCTAAGAAACAGAACCAAATGTGGTGCCCGTAAACAGATGAACTGATAAGGAAAACATGGTGCTTAGTCCTAAAAAAAAAAAAAAAAAAAAAAAAAAAAAAAAAAAAAAAAAAAAAATTGGAATCATGACACTTGCAGAAAATGGATGCAGCTGCAAATCAGACTCAAAGAAGTAATACAGACTCAGAAAAGTGGTTACTAATACTCTGTCTCAGTGTTGACTCTCTCTCACTGTGTGTGTGTGTGTGTGTGTGTGTGTGTGTGTGTGTGTGTGATGAAAGTAGAAATGGGACCATGAAAGGGAGGAAGAGATCTTAAGGAACTGGTGAGGAAGAACAAAAGACTAATGTGAGTGGGTTGTGCTGGGGAACTACAGAGCCCAATGGGACAGGGGAGTTAATACCCACAAAGTTTAGTGTGAAAGTGCCATCACTTTTAATGCTAAACAAATAAACATATAATAAAGTCTCACAGCCCTTTGATTAGAAAGTATGTTTTAACTCACATATTCAGGGCCAAAAGCTCTGAAGAACGTTGCTTTCCCTATGAGTCCGTTAAGTACCACACAGATAAAGTTGCCACGCACAAGCCATCAGAAGTAAGGCTAGGCATTTACAAAGAAAAAAAGTTTTGCTTCTCCAACCTAGGGAACAAAGGCTGTTCATATCTGCCTCAGAACATCGGGCTTTGGCTTGGTACTCATTCCGTGGCATGGGCCGTGTGCCTTCCACTGCAAGTACATCAGCATTGCGGACTTGGGTTTACCTCTATTTCTGGAGCTCCTGAGAAAAGAGCATTGTAAAGGCCAGTGCTGTTCCTACTACTGAAATGCAGACTTGGATATTTTTTTAATCAGAGGTTGTGGGGTCAGTCAGATACAGTACTTTAAAAAAGAAATGAGTGATAGTAATTTAGAATAGAGATATATTCAGTCTGAAAAAAAAATAAAGGCTAGAAATGGAAAAAACAGCAGAATGTGAGGCCAGCTTGAAGGATTACATTTCCTTGCAGTCTCTGAGAAGCACTGGAGCTCAAGGGGTTTTGAGGGGTGCCAGAGTGTCCAGAAGAGCGATTTATTCCTCTGAGCAGATGGCAGAAGTTCCAAGGTCCTCACTCTCAACTCTGGCCCTCTCTACAGCAAGCCCTTCTAATGGTATTGGCTCTAGGTTTTTGTTTAAATCCAAAGGGGACAAATGAAGGTTTCTGTGGCCCAGAGACTTCTTCAGAGGTTTTAGATTTGGTCTGGTAAAGCCAGTGGGTTTCCTGACCCTGTCCCATGACAGATGAATGTGCTTGCATATATCACACACACATACACACACACACACACACACACACACACACACACACTACATTGTGTGTATGGCTGTTGTTCATGCATGTATGCCGGTGCAGTATGTGTGTGCCTGGTGGAAGCCAGAAGAGGGTGTTGGATTCTCTGAAACTGGATTTATAGACAGTTGTGAGCTGCCATGAAGGTACTGGGATTTAAACACTGGTCCTCTGGAAGAGCAAGTGCTCTTAACTGCTGAGCTATGCCTCCAGCTCCCAGGCTTGTGTTTTTATTAGTGGAGTAAAATCAACGCTAAAGCTTAAGGAAATCAGAAGGGATGTTGCTTGGCAGTTCAGTTCCCTTCAGCCGGCACTTTCAGCTCCCACAGGACTCTTGATTCCCTGTTACTTGGAAATGCCATTAAGATGGCGCAGATGACTAAAACACAGGGAATGAATGGTTGAGCGAATGCAGAGAACAGGAAAGAGACCGGAACATTTCTGTGGTGTTTCTAAGGGAGCTGCGATGCAGATAATGGGGAACTAGGGAAACAAAAATGCTGAGCTCCCAGAATGCCATTCGGTTACAGGAGGTCTGGAACTGTGTGGGGGATGTGGCTTAAATGTTTAGGATCACTCACTCTGATTATGGGCACACTCTCAAAAACCGGAAAAGACGTTGCAGGACTAAAACAAAAACACAACAAAAGCAAAAGCCAACACAGCCCAGCATCCCTGCGTCTTGGAGCTGGCACTGGGTATAGTAGGCGTGACTGAGCATGGTCCCTGTGAACAGGGAGGGCATCGAGGGGTGGGCAGGGAGCGTCTTATGGGATTTCATTATAACCCTTTCTAGTCATCTTATTATTTTGGAAATTGAATACATTCTTTCAGGCCACTGGAGCTAATTAATACATTTGGTAACCTGCTACTTCATTAAGTGAATTCCTTTAGGAGCCCATGAAACTTTAAGATGTGCATTCTAGGAATAACTCTCTCACTTTTCAGGAATAGGAACAATAGTTATGAGTTGTGGGGCATTGATGACTAGCCAGAAGCTTGGCTCACAGATTCCTGCAATCCTCAAATCTGCACACATATTCTTGGTAAGAGCGTTCCTCGCTCAGCCCCGTATGTACCATACCTCGGTTTCTATCCTTTGATGCAGTTTCACAGACTCCAGTTGTTTCACTGGGATCTTCATCTCATTTTGCATATAATATAGAAAACACACAAAAAAATATGCTTGCAGGGAATGAGTTGTCTTAAAACCTATTTGCCACGTAGCCAGACCAAAATGTCTTATATAAATTAGAATTTAGTTAAAAATATTTGCTTGGGAACCCTAACTTTGGGCCTTTTTGGAAAAGTTTTGTCAATTTTAAATCCAACAAAGTATGCACATATCTGTTTTGAGATTTATCTTTATATTGATGTTGAGTTTATTTTACTCCAATTTTGTTGAGGTATAATTGACAAAGGAACTTGTATGTAGGATCAGCCATGACTCAGTGGGTAGAGGTGATTGCTGCCAAGCCTGATGCATGGGTTTGCTTTATGGAATTCATTTGGTAGAGAAGATTGATTCTCACAAGTTGTCCTCTGGACTCTATATGCATATAGTGATGCATGCACACACACACGAACACGTATATATATACACACACATACATATATACACATGCACATGCACACAGCACACATATACACATGTACCCACATATCCACATGTACACACACATGCACATACAGGCATGTACACACACACTAAATTATTTAAATTATTTAATTTAAAAGCATTAAAGTTCATGTAATTAATGCCCAGTACAATGCCTTGATACAGTACAGACCCTGAGATGATTGCCAGCGAGGGCTGATTCACACGCCCATCACCTGACCTGCTTACCATTTGTGTGCATGGAGTATGTACCCTGTCAACCAGTTTAAATGTACAATACAGTATTGGTAGCTTGAGCCATCATTTGGTATCCAGAAATTGTTTACTTTAGAACAGAAAGTTTATTTCCAGCATGAATGTGGGGGAGGCCAACATCTCCTCATGGGTAAGGAGCTGCGGCAGGTGATGGCTGCTACAGGAGTCAGTGCTGGTCCAGAGGTATTTCCCCTGGTTCGCTGTGCAGCATTTGCTGGTGGGCAGCTTTGCACCTGCATACATGCTGGAGGCACTAAGTGGACTCCGGGGTTTAAAATCAGAGAATAATGAAACTGGGAAGGAGAAATCAGGGGGCAGGGTGAGGTATGAGAAGAATTAGAGGGGAAAGAGTGGTGTGGATTTGATCAAAGTTTGTTAGATGGATGGATGAATTGTTGAGTAGTAAGGAAGAAAGAATGAGAAAAATGGAGGGAAGGAAGGAAGGAGGAAAAAGAAGGGAAGGAAGGAAGAAAGAGAGAAAGGGAGGGTGAAAGAAAGGAAAGAAGGAAGGAAGGGAGGGAGGAAAGAAAGGAAAGAAGGAAGAAAGGGAGGGAGGAAAGAAAGGAAAGAAGGAAGGGAGGCAGAGAGGAAGGAAAGAAGAAAGAAAGGAAGGAAGGAAGGCAGAGAGGAAGGAAAGAAGAAAGAAAGGAAGGAAGGAAGAAAGGAAGGAAAGAAGGGAGGAAGGAAGGAAGGATTTCTAATTTTCACCAGATCCTGGACACTGTGTTTTATTCTGTTCCTATAAGCTTACTTTTAGATTTATCATCTTATTTTTTAATTTCCTTTAGCCTCTCTTATAACAGTTATTTATCATTCCTATTAGGTAAATTGATCCCATTTCCAGACTTTAATTAACATTTTGCTATTGACTAGACTTAGAGGTCATGTGCGACCCATGGAATTAATGTGAATATTATGTTGAATGGTTATTTTGAAATGCAATTTTATTGATTCCAGGTACCAAACCTTCTTTCTTTCAAGAGAGCAATACATTGGAGGTAAAAATGAGGCTTTTACTATTTAGTAGCTCAACATTTGTCTGCTAGTTTCAAGGATTTTCTTTTTTGAAATGTCAAAACTAAAAAGGGAAACAAAAATAGCATTAACAGACCCACGTAAGAAATTAGATTATTTGAGGATGTCATGTTAGAAGATGAAACTTTTCCCCCCAGATTTCCCTGCTTCCTGAAAATAGCAACGAGTAACAGAAAAAAAAAAAAAAAAAAAAAAAAAAAACCAAAAAACCTTTAATGCCATCTTTGAGCTCCCTGCTTGCTGGGAGAGACTATGGTATACCTTGAAGGTTGAGAGAGAGAAAGAGAGAGAGAGAGAGAGAGAGAGAGAGAGAGAGAGAGAGAGAGAGAGAGAGAGAGAGCTCTTTGCAGAAGTATTTTATCTTTTCTAGAACATCGTCCTGTCTCCATGCATAAGTACACTCCCAGTGGCATGCTCGCTCCATCTCCAAAGCTCTGCATATCTTCAATCATGTCCATAAATTATGTCAGGAAGGAAAAACGATCTTGTCTTGAATGATAGCAAGCAGCAACACACACTGGGCCCTAGAGCTTGCTGTAAAACGTGGTCCCGGATGGTCCCGCTGCACTTTGTCTTTTAGGACAGTAAGATTCTCATAGGAGTTCTCCATGATGGTGGTCCGTGCCACACTTTCAGGGCTATTTGTTGTCAAGCTGATCCCTGACAAGCATCACCTAGCTGTTTCTGTAAATTGTCACTTGCCTTCTCCCTGTTGATGTTTACAGACGGCTTAAAGTACCTTTTCCTTCTTGTGCCTCGGTTTCCTCCTTTGTCAAGCTATGACACTATTGTATTGTCCATGTGAAGGTATTATAAGTGTAAGTAAGAGAAAACTCCCAGGGTATCTCAAGCTGTGCCTGCCACATAGCAGAAGACTGGGTAAATGCTAATGCGCGCTGTATGTTCTCCTGTGCAGTCTTGGGATTATAGATCCTAGGAACTAGATGGTTGCTTCTCTTCTAGATCCATTTCTTGTGCCCTTTCCGTGGAGGTATGGTGTGATTTCGTGCTGCTTTAGTGTATTCCTGGGAGTACAGGTGTGCCTGAAAAATGAGAGAGCGATTTAGTTTGCAGCATCATGCTGTGTTTGCACGTGGATGGTTTCCTCTTCAGTGCCTAGGAAAGACGTTGGCAGCTTGTACCAGAGACCATAGCATTCTTAGGATACTGCCTCCCACTCTGCTGTTCAAATCTGTCTTCTTTGGTCCTGACCACATCCATCACTTTATTACCTCCTCTGCCCCTCTCTACCTGGCTTGGTTGGATGGTGACCCACGTGGACAGTCCACTGGGTTTTGACTAGCATTTCCAAAGCCACCTGTCCTTAGTGTCCTTTTTGATTTCTGTTGTCTGAAATTCAAGTCAGGTTGAAAGGGAAAAGGTACTATGGAGACTAAAATCTACATAATAGCCCGGCACTGTGTATCTTCTTATAGAACACAGAGAACAGACACCTGCCCAGGGCTACAGAACGGACACACGTTTTGACAGCCATGTTGCTTGGTAACTCTGATGAGTATCTATGTAGCCAGGAGCACAGGCTTGTAAGATGCTGTGTGAATGATCCCTGAAGGGGATGCTAGTGCCCATGGAGCGCAGTTCCTCAGCTGCACTGGGGGTCCCCAAGGAAACCTTCTCAAGAAAGCCTTCATGAGGACTAAACCTAGGGAGGCCTTCTGACCAGGGGAATAATCAAAAGAAGAGCCTCTACCCAGCTAAGTGAGAATACAATTAAAATTAACTTTCTCAGAGAAGCCAACACTCCCAGTAGCAGACCTTTCTTCTCATTTAAGGAACAGAAAATCTTGTGGATGGGCCCGGTGTTGTTTGTATTTGGATGCTAATTCCACTCTCCTGGGAGGGTTGTGGACAAGGAGTGAGTCAGTACTCAGGTGACATCTTGTGAACCAATCCCCTATTGAATAAAGGAGCCAATCACTGGGCGAGTAGGAGGGACTTCTGGGTTGGACAGAGGAAAAGAAGAAGCAGGAGAGAGTTAGGTCTTTCTGGACAGGGATTGTGTGAGGACAATACATAGCCTCAAGTGTCTCCTGGTTTCAGGTTTCAATGGCAGTTCTGTCAGGATTCACCACTGTAGGATTTAGATTTAATAAGGGTTACAAGTTAGGATTTTAGTTGTTGTGCCCAGCAATTGAGTTAGCGTTGGTTCTGAACTAAGTTTGTGTTGCGTTTTCCTTCACAGGGTGGCTTGAAGGGAAGCTGTTAGGCTTCTGATATATTCTCAGTTAATGTTGGTCATTCTCAGATTTCTGATGGGGTTGAAGACTTATAGCGTCATAGCCAACCCAGACTATTTACATTGAGAGAACAGATTTGAGAGAATGGTTTTCAGAAGACATACAATCTGAAGCCAGGATATAAGTCAGGTGTAGAATTATAAGTCTTTTATTTAGGACAGATGACAATGTTCTATCTTAATGACATAAATGATGGACTAGGTGTTAGGTCTATCCCATATTTCTGGCAGCACAGTGAAGGACATCCATGCATTTCAAGTCCCCAAATAGAATGTCTTTAAGAACTCCAGACCACACTGAGCTTCATGCTTTCACTTAAAATATGCCTCCCTTAAGAGAAAGCATTCAAGCTGTACTTTACAAGGATAGGCCAGCCCCAGTGTCTTCTTCGTGTCTCTTGGACTTGCAATTGGAGCCCAAAGATGGGCTCAACTACTGGAAAGTAGTGGTTGACTATAATGACTCTCATAGTCCTCACATCACACAAATGCACAAATATTTCTTGATTTAGACTTTTTTCTCAGCCCTTTTGGTCATAAGTACACACAAGTGAGTAACACATAGGATTGGTGCAAGCAATATGGTTGTAGCTACAACTAAACCACTGATTATTCACCATTCTGAATTGGTTTATTTGAAGAAACCAATTAGAAGAGTTTTTGTAGAAACAAATTAGAGAAGGCTGACAATAACACCAACGGGAATTACTGAATGATTTTAATGGGATTGAGAAGGTTAGGGTTGTGCTTATGGATTCTCTTAAGAATCGGAGTAGTGGCCATTTATGTTACATTTTGGTAAAGAACTTGTGTATGTTTATCCACATCCTGAGATTCTGCAGGAAATTGAACTTGAGAATGATAGGTAATTAATCTGTCAGAGGAAATTTCAGATGGTCTAAACTTTAGGTTGTGGCATGAATATTGCTAGCTAACCAGGTCTACAGTAAAAATCAGTGGCCGAGTACACAGGAGAAAGGCATGAAAGACTTGCAATTTGGTAAGGAAAAAAAAACACTGTAAAATTGTGGCTAATGATGGTTTCTAAAGATATTTGTGTCATCATTGAAGAATCAAAGTGCTTTGCATTAGGAAAACAGGGATATCGCTTGAGTGTTCCTCAAGATTTTACCTGTTCACCTACTGCAGGCATGGGATTATAAAAGAGAAAACACTTTGGAAAACCCACCATTAGGAATATGATGCCTTCAGAATTCTCACAGGATTTGTTGTACTATCCTTCCCAACATAACACAAAGACACTGTGGTCCAAGCAGTTTTGGCCACAAATCCAGCTGGCAGTAGACTTTGGCATTCCCCATGCGATGTTTGTTGTGCGGTCATGCAGAACACAATAGTTATGGACTGTTGAGTTTCCTCCACAGATTTTAGAGGAGACTAGGAGGTCAGAAAATGTGTGACTGGGTCAGATTTCCTGCAGACAGCCCTTGATTGAATGGAACATGAAGCTTAAAGGCAAAGCATAAGCTACAGGAGAGACCTGAAGTTGCTGGAGGTCCTCACTGGGAACACAGAATGTCTGTTAAGGAAATACATGAATAATGAGTGGAGCCAGACAAAATTCCAATGGGCTGTAAACACCAAGGTTGAAGGGTGGGGCTCTCCAAACCCTTTGGAGCTTATCTTATGATACTGTGGTCCCTGGATATTGGACATGGGTTTAATATTTTATTCTGCTCTGGGTTCTATCCCTGCGGTCACCACCTCATCTCTCCCTTTTGGACTAGAAATTCTTACTCTGTTCCATTCTATGTTGGGTATGTAAATTGGTATTAATATTTTAGGGGCTCATAACTAAGCATTGCTTTGACTATCAGAGATTCTGTAACTAGGAGTTTGAGCTCTGTTGGAATTGTTAATATTTTGGAAACTCATGCTGCATTATGAGCCTGCACTCATAGTGCATATGCTGCATGTGAGGAAATGTCTCCCATAGCCTCATATGTATAACATTTTGTCCCTCAATGTTGCCACTATTTGGGAAAGAGGGGGCTTCCTTAGCTGGAGGTGGTGCATCTGAGGAGGGTTTGTATATCCAAACTCTTCCTCACTTAGACGTTCAGACAATCCTGATTTAGATGAACCTGAAGATATGGTTTGAGAGGTCATACGTGGTCCCCAGGCCCTCCCTCATTCTCTGCTTCTTGGCTGATCTGATGTACGTGGCCTGCAATTCACACTCCTCTGCCACACACTTATACTCAAATGTTTAGTCCAAGTGCAAGGCCTCGGGGGGGGGGTACGGGGAGGTTCTCTGTGAAATTGGGAGACAAAATATATCTTTTTCCTTCAAGTTGTTCTCTTGGGTGTGTGAGTTCTGGTCACACCTATGCAAATTAACTGAGAAACTATTGCTAAACTTTTGGCATTAAGTCATTCTTCTGCACCCCAATTTCCTTCGCTATCTCCATTTTACTATTTCATTATGCTGCGTTACTTACCATTTAGTAAATAATGAACTTGCTTATTTAGTATGTCCCTTTCTTTTGCATATTGTTCCTTAAACTACACGAGGGCAATAATTATTGTTTTACTATTAATGTATTTTAAGAATCTAGACCAATGCATGTTTGCTTATTGAATGGATGACAGACTGTATCTTATATCAGACACACCTAACATATCTCTAACCTTTCATTCTTCAGACGTTAGCTTGTGTTCAGTATGTGCTGCGACTTTGCCTTGGACTGTAATTCTCATTCAGGCCTAGCATGGTTCTTCCGATCACATTTACTCTCGTGTCTTCTAGCTCTATATTGGGCCAGTTAGGACAAAGGCCAGGCTAGGGAACTTAAAGCTGCGAGTTCATGGCAGGTGGCCATGGTAGTCAGCCTGGGTGTCTCTGAGATGAGAGGCACAGTTGATAAATGACAGCATGCCAAACACCTATTACTGCACCCCAGCTGTGCATGGGGCTGGGTAGGCATCCCTCGCTCAGCTGCTCGGATGCACCTGTTTCACTCTGAGCTCTGGCGAGTCTCAGAATTTCTGATGATGGGGACTAAACAGATAGGGCGATTTGAGACCTGATATAAGGGGTGAACCCCCTCGCCTAAAAGGAAGCTTGGCCTGCAAAATGGCATCATCAGAATTTTAGATGAGAGCTGATCTGCCTTGCAATTAGTCAGCTTCCATTTAGAGCTCTAAATTCCTCGCATGGAGGAAACCATCCTAGATTGGCCTGTTTGGAATCACAATGACTTCTACCTCAGGCTTCGGTGACTAATATTGGTCTTTGCTTGAGAAGTCCCGAAGAAATTTAACAAAATAGGAAAATTTAAAATTTTATATGGAAAGTAAAAGTCCATCATTTTTCATGGAGAGTTATGTTTTGGTGCCTCCGCATGACTGGTGCGACATTAAAATTTAATTCCTATTGCACTGGATCCCTTCCAGTGCTCAAGACACACGGCCCTGTGAACCACATAAAACATTGGTGTTACTGTTCCTTTGAATGTGAAGTTTTAGATCTTAATCAGAAGATTTTAAGCAACAAGCGCATGACTCTATGGAGTCTATAATAGTCTGCAAGTACTGTGAGGAGCTCATCTGAATATTCTTCATAAAATTGATGAGAATGAATATTAGTATGTTAGGTAATACTAGCACAGTTTCATTATACACCTTAATATAAAATAACTTTCCAAATCTATGTAGGTGTGTGGATATATATATATACACACACACACACACACACATATATATTGTTGAGATTGTTCTATATACAAAATAGTCATTTGACTATTGTATGTATACATGGTTTATGACATAAACTCTTTAGGCCATTTATCAAATGATTGCATCAAAGATGCCATCTTAAAATTAAGAACTTGGATAAAATGAGAGATTATGTTTGGAATTAGAATTGTGATTGTCTGAACGTGTAAGTTAGGAAGCGTCTGGATAGACTAGCCGTCTCAGAGCGTGTGCTTTACCACAAGTGTTCTAAGATTCACACCTGGATGTGGCTGTGACACACTGCAGCAGCTATAAAAGATTATTTCACCCTTAAATCCTTTCTTGAATGTCTTTTAAAGAATGAATTGACCTGACACCAATGAAACTTTTTATAATGAATCATGGCAGACAACAGCACTTAATGCCTTGATGTCCCATGAAATGACTATAGGGCTTGAAGGGGGAATGTGCTTTCTTTATTCGGGTACCCCCTCACATCCATTTGAAGTTCCCTATCAAAGGACTTAATGCTTTTTAGCTCCGTCCCCTTTGCAGTCGGCTTCCTTTTTGTGTAACTGCACTGATACCATCAAATACTCCAGTCCCTCTTTCCCACTCAGATTATCTACAGCCGCCAACACCACTGCTTGGTCTCCATGAGTGCCTGCTTTATCCTACATTCCAGCAAGCTACAGAATTCGCCTCACTGCCCAGTAATTTTCACTTCAGTATCTCTCACATAATTCTGAGACACTAGATTGCAACAGTGCAGCTGCTCCTATCCAGGGTTCCCCTAAGGTGGCAAATGATGTTGCTTTCTGTCCAGCAAGAAGGGCGCCCAGGTAATTTCCACCTTTCCTTTGGCTGTTCAGTGCTGGGGAGGCCACGCCCAAGACCTCACGAAGCCACGCCCACTCTCCCTTTGAGTACCTCTCCAGACCAGGCATTTCACAGTTTTAGGAAGTCCACTTCCATTTTGATTTTCTGGGGATTTAGGACTGACAACACTCAGGAGATTGCTTAGGATCCCAGAACAGGAAGTCTGGAACCTCTTTTAGGAAGCGAGCTAATGAGACCACGCCCACCGCGGCAGCCTCTTTTCTTCCTCTGCCTTCACAGCTGCAGAAAAGATAATGGCAAGCCTCCTGTGGAGAGCCTGTCTGCCAGTCCCGCACCCTGTGACTCTTCACAGGTGTCAGACAGCAGGAAGTGAATGTTAGATCCCAGGCCACGCCATCCGCAGCCCTTTCAACCTTCTTTCTCATAGCTCATTATGGGTTCCTGCTGCTAAACAGAGAGACACACACCTACCCCTCAAATGGAGCCTGTTTGAATGCTTTTGAGTATATCAGTACTCTGAACTGTGGTGTGACTAATAAAAGAGGGTGGTGTATTAAAGCTTAAGATAGGTTTCGTGTTCAAATGTCACAAAATGTAATTTTGCCTAAAATATGCACATACCAAGTCATGGAGAGCCTATGTGACTGTCAGCCGCTGCTAGATTTTTATTTGTTGCCTTCTTTTTCACTATTTCAAATATATGCCATTTTCATAACTGTAAAATAATGTCATACCTCTTTCCCCACCTGTCTAAAAATTCTTAGTTCATCTGAACTCTCAGCTTTGCAAAATATATTAGTTTACAACTTAACTTTTCACTTGAAACACTATGATGCAAGCTGTTGCTAGCTCCCTGGTAAGAGCCTAGTGGAACGTATACCACGCGTTTCTGAATCCTGTTGCTGTGGGTGGGATTGGAGACTGTGCTCTTACCGTTGCTAAGGAAGCTGTACTGTGTATATTATTAAGTACATGTATATGTAAGTGATTATATTTAGAGGATGCATTTTTGGAGTGGGATGTCCTCAAGACATATAGCTTTAATATTATAATAATCTGCCCAATGTCCTACAGTTCAGCCGACTTCAGAGCTATCCTCAGTCACAGAATCTTTTCTTCTTCTGATGACTGAAGGCTTACTGGTAGGACCGGATGATTTAGACATACATTTCCATTTAATGTGTTTGATTTTGAAGAGAACACTATACAAGAGAGACATGTATTTTTTCTTTTTTACAATTTAAATTGCTATTTTGCTCAAAACACAATTGTGTTAAATCCTAGAAGTCCTTTATGCTTAGAAATTATATAAATAACATTTATTTCTTGGTGGGAAGACTACTCAGTGAGCTGAGAATTTTTAATTTTCTCTGTTTTGCTCCCATTATGTCTTTAGTAGTTGATGCCAGAGAGAGTGAGGTAGACTGCCTCCACACACGTACATGTGGGAAGCATAGGACATTCAGAGCAGCACTAGAAAAGCACTTTTGGGGAAGTGGAAATACATTTTTATTATTTTCTTATTGGTCTTTTGGGGTGTGTGTATGTGTGTGTGTGTGGTCTTGAGATTGACGTTCTGCATCATCTTTGATAGATCTCTACCTTATTCATTGAAGCAAGCTCTGTCAGTTGATCTAGAATATTATTTTTAATCACACATTTCCTGAGTTTATTACTCCTGTAAATTTCAATATTACATAATATGTAATTTATGATTTATCAATACAACTTGAGACAATGGTACCATAGCACTTTCAGTTGTAATTAAGTGTGTTTCGTGCGTGATTTTGATGATAGCAATAGAGATGGATGCAGAAATTGATATAAGAATGTAATTGGCAATATGGATTCCATATAACGTACCTCAATCTTCCAGCTGTTAGAACTGAGGAAGAGGGAGTTGATGAGAGCAAGCTCAGGTTAGCATCAGTAGGAGTCTTACTCGGATGAGGTCCCTCCAACTTCGCACTTGGTACCCATGCAGGTAGGGATGGAGGTATGAAATAAATATAACTGTTCTAGATATGCTTGATGCTTTTTGACTAATTGAAAGTTTCCTACAAGAAAACAATTACTGAGTTACTGTTTATCCCTAGACTATTTTCCAAGTTCATATTCTGTTACAGACAAGAAGCCGTGAGAATAGATGGATTTAGTTATAATGAAAATGTCTGGTGTTTACTTGGAGAGAACTAGTAACCATCATATAAGAAACTGTTGGCCATGGCAGCGTCAGCACCTCATGGTTTGTGATGTCCATCTCCATGATTTCTCTTTCCACTCCTCCTGCAACTTCTATGGCCTCAAACACTTCAGTCTTTATCAATCCTGACTAGGCTCTGTCTTGAGGCATGGCACTCCTGCTCCGTTTGCACTGTTTAGGTATGTACCCCAGTTGCTACCTCTAAAGTGTTCTATAGGTATAGCAATGGTGGCTTTACCTTTAATCTAGACTTCATCACATCATCCTCTTCATGTTCCTTCACTGAATTTATGACTCTAGAGTGTGACACACCTATATGTTTGTTCTTTGTTGCTGGCCCCTCTTCAATTGATGATCACCTATCTTCTAGGTCTTGTTTAATTCTCTAAGCCAAAGCAAATGTTCAATATATTTCCACTGAACAGATGAACACACATGGTCTCTTGGGTACGCACAGGATATTTCTTCTTGCATATGTTTACTTTCTTGCTATCCAAGTTTAGGAAAGCCTCTCAAATCCCTTGTTTAAACACACACACACACACACACACACACACAGGCATGCACACACATATACACATAAACATATTTACACAGTGGTGTGCGTGTATATATACATATACATGTATATATTACACACATATATTTACATACACACATACATATAAAACAAATAAAAAATAGTTTATCACAGACCCAAATATAGGGTCCATGGCCTAGGAGCACAGATTCAATTGACATCAATTTCCTTGTTGTGATGGTGTCATAAAGTTTTTATAGTAAGGGAGTGAATAGATTGTAAATTAAGACACTTTCCCAATACATTGCTAGTAACAGCAAGTAGGTAGGTCACAGCAAATTAGGAAGGCCTGTTACATGCGCTCTTACATGCTATCTAGTGACAGTCTCAGCTTTTACGTTAGTGGAAGCTAGTAGTTTAGCAAGAAGACATTTTCAAGGTTTTTGAATAGGCCCAAGGAACTTAAGTCAGATAGAAGAGTGGGAAATCATGTAGATACATGTGGTGTTTATAGGAAAAAAACACATATGAGCATATTGTATGTATGTATGTATGTATGTTTGTATGTATGTATGTATGTATATATATGTGTGTGTATAATAACAATGAAAGAAATAGAGGCATAGAGGCAATGAATATGAGAGAGAGAGAAAGAGAGAGAGAAGGAGAGAGGGAGAGGCAGAGAGAGGGAGAAAGGAAGAGAGAGAAGAAGAGAGGGAGAGAGGGGGAGAGAGGGAGAGAGGGGGGAGAAAGGGAAAGAGAGAGAGAGAGGGAGAGGCTGTATGGGGAAGGAGGAAAGGGAAGAGGAAATCAATGTAATTATATTTTAATTTTTTTAAACAATTAAATCTTATAAAAACAGAGACAAAATGTTGTAGACCCAAGCTAAATTAGCTTAGTATGCCGGTTAGCTTTCTGCCAACTTGACACAAGTTAGAACCATTTGAAACCTTAGTTGAAAACAAATGCCCCTGTAAGATTGGCCTGTGTGGGGCATTTTCCTGACGAGCAGTCGATGTGGTAGGCCTAAGATCATTGTATGTACTTTTGGCTGGTGGTTCCTGGTGCTGTGCCAAACCAAACAAAGCAAAGGGCGAGGAGCCGGACACTAAGCAGCACTCCTCCATGGCCTCCACACCGTTCGTGGATCCAGCACTGTTCCTACCTCGAGTCCCTGGCGTGACTTCCGCGGATGGTGGACCACAGGTTGAAAGCTGAAATAAACTAATTCCTTCCCAAGTTGCTTTTGGTCACGGTTTTTCATCACAGCAATAGGAGTCATAACTAAGACACTCGAGATGTATGGAAACAAAAACTGGGCCGGGCTTCTTTTGGGGACAGCAACTCCAGTTCTCACACCAATGGCCTTCATAGGTCTAGGAGAATAAATGTTTTTTTTTTTCTACCTTCTTTCCTCGCACCGCCCATTTAATTGTGTGTTTGTAACTGTCACTATTATTCTTGCCAACAGATCCATTTTTTTCTTTTATTGGATATTTTGTTTATTTACATTTCAAATGTTTTACCCTTTCCCGGTTTCCCCTCCGGAAACCTCCATCCCACCTCCCTTCCCCTGCCTCTATGAGAGTGCTCCCCCACCCACCTTCCTACCCAACCTCTCCCACCTTCCGGCCCTGGCAGTCCCCTACACTGGGGCATCGAACCCCATCGGGTCGAAGGACCACTTCAGAAATGAAGATCAATGGAAACAGTTCCGTTTTTTTAGCAGTAGGGCTATTATGACTCACTTGGTAAGAAACTTCCAGCCCAGAGGTTTCTGGGAGTTTCCCTGGTCAACCCTCAGCCAGCCTCGCTTGCCTTTGCAGACCCTGGCACATCCTCTCTGGGCTTCAGAGCATGCGCCACAGACAGCATCTTAGCTGCCTGCTTAGCCTGCTCCTTCATGTTTATGTAAATAGCCTTGCTGCCTTGTCGAATCTCAGTTCAGTACCTTGCTGGAAAGAATTACCCATTCCAGTTTCCAGCGTAGAGAATTATGGACCCTCTAAGTGTCTTTTAGATTGTAAAAAATATCCAACCCCCTGACCCACACACAGCTTTCTTATTACAAGGACCTTTATTTTCTTCTCCAACCGGGAAAGGAAGATAATAAAATGGACGCTGCTTGGATTTGGATGTACGGCACCGTAGGTACTTTTCTTTTATATTGCATTTCTGGGAAACTTAAAATTTTACATTCAGGTTGCGCAGAACTCACCTAAATGTCTGCTCATTGCGGTGATATAGTGCTCCTTCTCTTTCCTCTCTCCCTCTTTGTCAAGAAAACACGGAACCTTTTATAGATATTAACTCGCAATGACTGCGAAGCATGAGATGAATGGGACTCTCAAAGTTGCAGAAAGGACGGGCCGTTTTCTTGGCATCGTAAAGCATGCCAGCAGCTGGCAAGTTCTGCTAATTTCACAGTCTCTCATAACATAGTGGGTCCTGCTGAGGACGTCTCTTGCCACTCGGATGGAACAGTCTAATCTAATCACAACCACTTGAATTGGTTGTTTCTATCAGTTACGTTAGTGGGAAACTAAGGTAAAGAAAACGTGAAAACCTTTTTTTGGTAGCATTTTTAACATAGTATAAAAGGCATTGAGATAAATCCAAGCATGAGTTTGAAAGTGCTCGGTACTGTAGCAGTGCATATAAGAAAGTGTAGAAAGATCCACACTAGACATATTCCAGGTACTTATTGTATATTTTATTGTGGCTTTAGCATTCAGATCATTTCATTTTTTAGTAGCCCAGGCTGGCCTTACACTTGCCTTGTAGCCCAGGCTAGCGTTGAATTTTCTGTAATTCTCTTGTCTCAGCCTCCTGAAAGTCACAATGACAGCCTGAGCCACTGTCCTGGTTTTCATTCTGTTGGTGTGACGAAATACTTTGACCAAAAGCAACTTAGGGCAGGGTAGCATTCTTTCTCTATTGCTAGCTCACGTCCATTATTAAGGAAGGAATCCAAGGCAGGGCCCCGAATACAGAAACCGTGATGGAATCCTGCCTGCTGCTTCCCCTTGCTCTCTGGCTCTTCCAGCCAGCTTTCCTGCATCCTACAGGCCCACCCGCTAAGGATGACGCTGTCTCAGTGGGCTAGGCCTTCCCACCTCAGACCTCAGTCATAAGAGTCCTTCACAACCGTGCCCCTGCCCTCTGACCTGAACTGTCCCTCAGCCGGGCCCCCCTCAGAGGGCTCTTGGTGGTGTCATGTTGTCCATGAAGCTCACTAGGACAGTTACCAGGCCTTTCATGTCTTTATTGTTTTGAAAATTCCTACCAAGAGAAAAAAAAAAACCCTCTGTTTCTGCTGAGGATTATTTTCATGGCTCAAAAGTTAAGGTCATGTTTTCCTTGCTTTATTCAGAAGATAAGGTACTAGTAGAGTCTTTCCATAGTGGCTTTTTTAAAAAATGTGAAATTATAGAAAGTTAAGAAAATTCTTTGAATTTTATCTACAGATATAGAATATACACTCAAGTTTTATAAATGTGGGCATCTGGCTTTTATTTCATTGTAAAATAAAACTCATCCAGGTTTGAAAGGGGGTCTTATATTACTTACAGAATTGGGAGTATTTTGGTGTGTTGACTGGAAACTTTTTGGGGTGTAAATGGAAAAGAGGTTCAGAAGCTAGACCTCTAGAAAATGAGTGCCCAAGATCCCAGATGCAACATAAGCTTGTGATTTCAGAGATGAAGAATTCCATTACTGTTTATAATAAACCAACATGTTCAAATAATAGCATCTCATTTTTCATTCCTCTATCTAGTGCCTACATTAACTATTGAAATTGCATTTTCTCTTTCTAGAATCCAAAGAGAGAAGAAAATTTTACCACCTAAATTTATTAACTTGCACTGCTAAAGCAGATGGTATGATAGGAAAATATTGATTTTTTTTGTACTGACAGAACAGCTGATAACTTATTTTTGGTTTGACTTAATGTGTAAACTGTGAGTTAGGTCAAGGGATTTTTATGCTATTTTGTACTGGCTTATCTGGAACCTTACAAATTCAAATATTGACTTGTACAAAAAAAAATAAAGGAAAGAAAGAAGAAAAGACCCCCCTCCCCAAGATGTGATTTTAACCCCTTGGGATTTCACAGAACAGCTGTAGTAAAATATCATTAAAATCTCAGCCTGGAGTTTGTACCCCAACTTTGATTATTGTGTTCCAGGGTGAAAGACACACTCACAGCCTTTATATTCACAATGTGCACACTCACAGCCTTTATATTCACAATGTGCACACTCACAGCCTTTATATTCACAATGTGCACACTCACAGCCTTTATATTCACAATGTGCACACTCACAGCCTTTAGATTCACAATGTGCACACTCACAGCCTTTATATTCACAATGTGCACACTCACAGCCTTTATATTCACAATATGCACACTCACAGCCTTTATATTCACAATGTGCACACTCACAGCCTTTATATTCACAATATGCCTTAAACAGCACAAGAGCTGGCCAGCCCCCTACCCTCCATGCTGAGAGATTCTACTTTCCTGTTGATAACTATGTTTCATCTGGGCTGCTCCTAGCTTCAACTGGGCAACCCTTATGGCCATACCCTCCTCTCTCTTAACCCACGGCGGCTTCTCCTTTCTTCTCTTTCTCCTCTTCTGCACATTCTTGCCTCACTCCATGGCAGCTTCTCCCCCTTCCCTCCTTATGGTCCTCTCTCCCCAAGCCCACCAACATCAACCTCACCTATGTCTTTTCTGCTCAGGTCTTGGCTGTTGGCATCTTTATTTATCAATCACAATTAACTGGGGACAGGGTTCCTCAGTGTCTTACATCCAGATTCTTTCCTTTTTGGGGCAACCAGTCTTGGGTGCCCCGAATGAACACTAGAATACACGCAGCATTAGGCCAACCCACCACAGACAGCTACAGATATTATTTAAAATTTTGTTCCTATGTATATGTAATTGACATCAAATTCCCATCAAAAAGCTATAAAGAAGTGATGAGCCGGTGCTCACATGTGCCACTGGTGCATCCTCACACATGACTGTAATGAGCCAGTGCTCACATGTGCCACAGGTGCATCCTCACAATGACTGTAATGAGCCAGTGCTCACATGTGCCACAGGGGCATCCTCACACATGACTGTAATGAGCCGGTGCTCACATGTGCCACTGGTGCATCCTCACACATGACTGTAATGAGCCAGTGCTCACATGTGCCACTGGTGCATCCTCACAATGACTGTAATGAGCCAGTGCTCACATGTGCCACTGGTGCATCCTCACACATGACTGTTTTTATTTTTGTTTTGTTTTGTTTTTTGTAGAACCCTATTCCTTTGTTTCTCTGTGATTTTTTTTCGGGGATATATTCTTAACCGTTCTGTCTAAAAGATTCTGTATTGTGCTGTGGCAGCTGTGGTGACAGCCAGGTAACTTAATTCAGGTCTCCTCTGCCACCTCTAGCTCCCTTCTGACTGTAAATGAGTCTGCTTCAAAATCTCTATGAAACCCAAGCTTATGTTAACTCTTGCTTTTTCTGCATCAGCCTCCCACATACTGAGATTGCAGTAGTATAGGAATTCCTCTCCCTGTTCATGTCCCTGTCTATGTCCCTGTCCCTCCCTCTCCCTCTACTTCCGTCCCTCCCTTCCCCCCCCCCACCCCCGTCTGTGTGTGCCTGAACACGTGCACATGTGCTTGTATGCCTGGAGGCCAGAGGTCAATGTCAATGTCTCACTCTGTTACTCTCCATATTATTTTTGAGACAGGCTCTCTCTCTCTGAACCTGGAGCCCACAGATTCATGGGCTCTGTCTCTAACCCTTAACACTGAAGTCACAGATGCTGGCTTCCAAGCCACACTTATCTTTTTAGCAATATTGTGTTGATCTTTGCTGTCTCTCCTCAAAATGCATATTACAGCTTTGGTGTTTATTGTATTTTATTTTTTTATTGGATATTTTCTTTATTTACATTTCAAGTGTTTCCCCCTTTCCAGGCCTCCCTTTCAGAACCCTCTGAGCCACCCCCTTCCCCTTACCTCTGTGAGGGTGCTCTCCCACCCACTCACCCCCTCCCGTCCCCCCACCCTGGCATTCCCCTACACTGGGGCATCGAACACCTTCAGGTCCAAGGGCCTCTCCTCCCACTGATGTCCAGCAAGGCCATCCTCTGCCACATATGCAGCCAGCGCCATGGGTCCCTCCATGTGTTTTCTTTGGTTGGTGGTCCAGCTCCTGGGAACTTCCGGGGGTTGGGGGTTGGGGGTGGGGTGTCTGACCTGTTAACACTATTGCTCCCTCCATGGGGCTGCAAATCCCCTCAGCTCCTTCAGTCCCTTCTCCAACTCCTCCACTCGGGACCCCTGTGCTTAGTCCAATGGTTGGCTGTGAGTACCAGCCTCTGTATTAGTCAGGCTCTGGCAGAGCCTCAGGAGACAGCCCTATCAGGCTTCCATTAGCAAGCACTTCCCAGCATCCACAATATTGCCAGGTTTGGTGGCTGTGTATGGGATGGATCCCCAGGTGGGGCAGTCTCTGGATGGCCTTTCCTTCAGTCTCTGTTCTAGACTTTGTCTCCATATTTCCTCCTGTGAGTATTTTGTTCCCCCTTCTAAGAAGCACTGAATCATCCACATTTTGGTCTTCCTTCTTCTTAGGCTTCATATGGTCCGTGAATTGAATTTTGGGTATTCTGAACTTTGGGGCTAATATCCACTTATCAGTGAGTACACACCGTGTGTGAACTTTGGTCTTTAAAGTGGATAGCAACCGCCCCGCCCCCCCCCCCTTAAAAAACAAACAAACAAACACCAAAAGCCAAGTACTCCATCTTCTGGGTCCAAAACTCTATATTCTACATATGTATGTATGTTGTGGCAGTTTGACTGGAAACCTTTCCTATTGGGTCAGATATCTGAATATGGTCCCAGTGGTGTTATCCAGGCAGGCTTAGGAGGTGTGGCCTTACAGGAGGAGGTGTGTTGCTCGACTATGCTTTGAGGTTTAAAAGCCTCTTGACATTTTCAGTTCACTCTCTGTTTGGCATTTGTGGTACAAGCTCTTAGTTTCTGGTTCCAGCTCCAGCCAGTACACATGCCTGCTGTCTGCTGCCAGGCAGTCCCCACAGAGTCCCCACAGTCGTAGATGCCAACCTTCTGGAACCGCAAGCCCTAATAAGTTTTTCCTACATTGCCTTGGTCATGGGGTTTTATCCCAGCAACAGAAGAGTAACTAAAACACATACGTTTGGAAAACTTACACAGAAGAGTCACCACACACACACACACACACACACACACACACACACACTGTTCTTTCTCAGCCTGCTTTTCAGCCTACCATTGTTTTGGAGATTGATCACTTAGAGCATGCTCAGTTTCTATTTGCTCTGATTTGTATTGTATTGAATTAGGAGACATCTCTTTTCTTGGTTGTGGATATATATGTACACATGTACATATGTATATATTTAAATACAAACAGTTATGTTGTTCATATATTCTCATGTACACACATGAGGGAGCATTTTCTCCAAGACATCTAGCTTGGGGTATCAATGTTTGACCTTTGACCTTTCTATTTCTAATTTTACTAGATATTAACAGATTGATACCTACATCAGTCATGTGGAAGGATGTGCTTGCTCTGCATTCTTACCAAATTGGTATGTAATCTTGTGCATATGAAGTAGTATCCATTCATATTTTTTATT
Source organism: Mastomys coucha (assembly GCF_008632895.1). Classification (NCBI taxonomy): domain Eukaryota; kingdom Metazoa; phylum Chordata; class Mammalia; order Rodentia; family Muridae; genus Mastomys; species Mastomys coucha. The sequence goes on from NW_022196915.1 coordinate 104,176,905, forward strand.
CTCAGATTTTTATAAATCTGAAGGTTAAATAAAATTTCATATGGTTATTAGCTTTTAATTTTTTTACATCAATAAGGTATTTTCATGACTGGTGATCTCAGTCACACTCATTAAGAATTCTTTACTAGAACTGTTCATTTTATTTTTCTTATTAACTCACTCTCTTTACAGAGATACAGTTTGCCAACCTGAGGCCATTAAGATGACCCCTTTCAACTCTTCCTTTCATTTTTATTTTTTTTTGTGGCTGTTTATTTTCATGACTTTATAAAGCACATGCCATAGTTTATAAGTATGTGTCAGTCAGGTTAGGATCCCGAGTTACACTCATTAAAGTTTACTCAGATCTCGAATTTGTAAATTTGTCACTTATTAAGGATTGTATATGGTGCCAGGGTCAATGTAAACAATGATTAAGACAGCCATGGTACAGTTGCTCATTTATCTCCAAGTCCCCAGGAGGTATATCATATCCTCCACCGTCATTTCGGTTCTGTGAAAATAGTCCTAGGTTGGACTATTTTACCCAGATAGTTTGAGTTCTTATAGCTAACACTTGCCATCTAATTGTAATTAAAAATGTTTTTTAGACAGTGTTGGTCCTGGAGACCAGCTGGCATTGAGTTCACAGATGCGCACCTACCTCTGCTTCCTGAAGGCTGTTTTTAAAGCTTAATTTTAGTTGGATATGGTGTCAAGCACCTACTAATACCAGCACTGAGGAGGTAGAGATAGGAGGAATAAGAATTTAATCAATTTTAGCCACAGATTGAGGTTGAGGCTGGTCTAGCTATAGAAGTATTTGCTTAAACAAACAACAACAAACAAACATCCAAACCAACCAACCAACCATCCAACCAACTAACTAACTGTCTTAGTCAGGGTTTCTATTCCTGCACAAACATCATGACCAAGAAGCAAGTTGGGGAGGAAAGGGTTTATTCAGCTTACTTCCACATTGCTGTTGATCAGCAGAGGAAGTCAGGACTGGAACTCAAGCAGGTCAGGAAGCAGGAGCTGATGCACAGGCCATGGAGAGATGTTCTTTACTGGCTTGTTTCCCCTGGCTTGCTCAGCTTGCTCTCTTATAGAACCCAAGACTTCCAGCCCAGGGATGGCACCACCCACAAGGGGCCCTACCCCCTTGATCACTAATTGAGAAAATGCCCCACAGCTGGATCTCATGGAGGCACTTGCCCTACTGAAGCTCCCTTCTCTGTGATAACTCCAGCCTGTGTCAAGTTGGCACACAAAACCAGCCAGTACACTAACCAACAAACCAACCAAAAACTCCCCAAACCACCTGTCTTAGACAGGGTTTCTATTCCTTCATAAACATTATGACCAAGAAGCAAGTTGGGGAGGAAAGGATGTATTTGGCTTACACTTCCACATTGCTGTGGAACATCAACATCAACAAAGGAAGTCAGGACTAGAACTCAAGCAGGTCAGGAAGCAGGAGCTGATGCAGAGGCCATGGAGGGATATTATTTCCTGGGTTGCTTCCCTGGCTTGCTCAACTTGTTTTCTTATAGAACCCAGGACTACCAGCCCTGGGATAGCACCACCCACAAGGCCTCTACTTTTGATCATTAATTGAGAAAATGGTTTACAGCTGGATCTCATGGAGGCATTTCCTCAAGGGAGGCTCCTTTCTCTGTGGTAACTCCAACTTGTGTCAAGCTCCACACAAAACCAGCCAGTACCTAAACCTAAGAGTCAATAAATAAAATAAAAGTATTATTTTTTTATAGATTGTGTACTAACTGTAGTAGCCTTTTGTGGGGGTCACCCATCTCTCAAATATTGTTTTAAAATGGATTTGAATATTCCTATATAGTGTTGTTGATGTTGCTTCATACCAAAGGGTTGCCTTCCCCTTCTCAATTACAGTTTCCTGTGGAGAGTTGGAGTCCAAAAATATCAAATAGAAAATTCCAAAATAAATATTGCAGAGGTTTACATTTGCATGTCATGTTGAACATTTAACAATTTGTTTGGCTATGGCTAGTCCAGGATGTGAATTCCCCCTTCCCTTACAGTATCCTTGCTGGGTTTACTGTCTTCCTCTTGGTCTCCAGGCACTTTCCTTGGATATCAGACCAACCATCACAGTATCATAGTATCTCTATTCATAGTCTTTAGTTTATTTAATGTTGGCCCCAGCATATGAGAATTAGGGTGCTGTGACTCAGATATGCCAAAGAGAAGCTCCAAACTTCTTCTCATGAATGAAAAGATGGGCACTCTTGACTTGATGAAAACAGAAAAAAAAAGTGTGCATTCAGATGGCTAAGATCTGTGATAAAAAGGAGCCTTCTGAATGAGAGATTGCCAAGCAAAGAAATCTGTGTTAATTTTGCAGTCTTGCCTCAAATTGCAAGTTACAGCTCTGGTATATGAAAGATGGTTAGTTGAGATGGAAACTATAAAAAACAATTGTGGGTTGAGGAAATGACCAATCAACAATGTTCTAATCAACAATGATGTGTTGTCTCTGAGCTCAGTAAGTCAGTATGAGGAATTCAGCTAGCGATCCCCCAAAACAGGTGGTAACAAACCATTTATTGCATGAAAGAGTGAATCACAAAGATTCAGGAACAGATTTGGACTGAAAACACGAGAGTTCCTGGAGAGGCTGCAAGACAAGAAGGTGGGATGCCTTCATGCTGACAAGCCTAGTGAAGAGGTGAAGACGAGTATGCTGATATGTGCTGGCTAGAGGGTCTCACCGAGTTACTCATGGAGGGAGGAGAGAGTGAAGACACCAAGCAGCACAACATTGTGAAGGCTGCCAACCTTGGCTGCCTCATTTCAAATTGCACAGGTTTGCATTTCCCTGAAGACTAAGGATGTTGAACATTTCTTTAGGTGCTTCTCAGCCATTCGGTATTCCTCAGTTGAGAGTTCTTTGTTTAGCTCTGTACCCCATTTTTTAATAGGATTATTTGGTTCTCTGGAGTCTAACTTCCTGAGTTCTTTGTATATGTTGGATATTAGCCCTCTATCAGATATAGGATTGGTAAAGATCTTTAGCCAATTTGTTGGTTGTCGTTTTGTCCTATTGACAGTGTCTTTTGCCTTACAGAAGCTTTGTAATTTTATGAGGTCCCGTTTGTCAATTTTTGATCTTAGAGCATAAGCTATTGGTGTTCTGTTCAGGAAATTTTCCTGTGTGCCCATGTGTTTGAGGGAAATGCAAATCAAAATAACCCAGAGATTCTACCTCACACCAGTCAGAATGGCTAGGATAAAAAACTCAGGTGACAGCAGATGCTGGAGAGGTTGTAGAGAAAGAGGAACACTCCTTCATTTCTGGTGGAATTGCAAGCTGGTACAACCACTCTGGAAATCAGTTTGGCAGTTCCTCCGGAAATTGGACATAGTACTACCAGAGCTATACCACTATACCATAGTATACCCAGCTATACCACTCCTGGGCATATACCCAGAAGATGCTCCAACATGTAATAAGGACACATACTCCACTATGTTCATAGCAGCCTTATTTATAATAGCCAGAAACTGGAAACAACCCAGATGTCCCTCAAGAGAGGAATGGATACAGAAAATGTGGTACATTTACACAATGGAGTACTACTCAGCTATTAAAAACAATGAATTTATGAAATTCTTAGGGAAATGGATGGATCTAGAGAATATCATCCTAAGTGAGGTAACCCAATCACAAAAGAACACACATAGTATGCACTCTCTGATAAGTAGATATAGCCCAGAAGATCAGAATACACAAAGTACAATCCATAAACCACAAGAAACTCAAGAAGAAGGAAGACCAAAGTGTGGATACTTCATTCCTTCTTAAAAGGGGGAACAAAATACCCAGGGAAGGAGTTGCAGAGACAAACTATGGAGCAGAGACTCAAGGAAGGACAATCCATAGACTGTTCTACCTGGGAACCCTTTCTATATTCAGTCATCAAATCCAGACACTATTGTGAATGTTGGCAAGTGCTGGCTGACAGGAGCCTGATATAGCTGTCTCCTGAGAGGCTCTGACAGTACCTGACTAATACAGAAGTAGAGGCTCACAGCCATCCATTGGACTGAGAGTATAGGGTCCCCAATGAAGGAGCTAGAGAAAGGACCCAAGGAGCTGAAGGACTTGCAGCCCCTTAGGATGAACATCAATATGAACTAACTAGTACCCTCAGAGCTCCCAGAGACTAAAGCACTAACCAAAGAGTTCACATGGTGGGACTCATGGCTCCAGCAGCATATGTATAGCAGAGGATGGCCTAGTAGGTCATCAATGGGAGGAGAGGCCCTTGGCCCTGTGAAGGTTCTATGCCCCAGGTAGGGGAATGCCAGGGCCAGGAAGCAGGAGGGGGGGTGGTGAACAGGGGGAGGGGGGAGGGAACCGTTTTGTTTTTTTTGTTGTTTTTGCTTTTATTTTATTTTCTTTTTTCTTTTTTCATATGGGAAACCAGGAAAGGAGATATCCTATGGCATGTAAATAAAGAAAATATCTAATAAAAAAAGGACAAACCTGGGGATGCAATCCTCAGAGACTGGGCACTACACCCGACCTGTGTCCACTGAGGACTTACAGCCTCTGTGGCAGCGTTTGACTGAGTTGAAAGTAAGAGGAAACACCCTTGATTATAACTCTCTTTCTAAAATGTTTCATCCAGAAATCCTTGAAATTTTGAGACTCTCCGGACATCCATATCGTTAGCCTTTGAAATTCAACTACCCACGTCACCATGGCTTTGCGACCTAAAATCTAAAGCAAACCATTGTCCCCCTAATGTCATCTGAAGTCAGCAGCAGCCTATCAGGACGGAGCAATGCTGCTTCTCACAGCAGCTCACGAGAATGCTATGAGCACCATAGCTGTTCATTAGAAAGAGAGGGAGGGAGGAAGCGAGAGAGCAGACACACCCACAGCATGGTTTTCACAGTCTGGGGTGTTCATTTTACTATTTTACCTATTAATCTCTTACCGTGCCCAATTCACATAGTCAACTCTACTGCAGGTAGAAATCTATGTACAGGAAAAACTCTGTATGTGGGGATGGCTACCATTTTTGGTTACAGTTCCCCAATAGACAAGGAAGGATAATTGCATATAGAGGATCTTGAGCTGAGCTGTGAACAGGTTACACTATTGTAATCTGAATACATATAAGTGAGAGAAACTCCATTTCTAATTTCTTTCTAAAAGAAACAGAGGCGCTTGTTATGTGAAAGTCTATGGTAGAGGGTGTAAGCTTAGCAAGAAAAGCAAGAACTGGAGAGGTGGGCCCTTCATGTGGAGGCTGGAGAGGTGGGCCCTTCATGTGGAGGCTGGAGAGGTGGACCCTTCATGTGGAGGCTGGATTCTCATACCATGGGAGGCATGTTGCAGGGAAGACTGCGAGCAGCAAACAGTTGGTGCTGGCTTCTGTGTGGGTTGTTCAGGAATTTTCCCAACCCCCCTTCTGTCTCTTCTGCCACTCCTCCATCTTGAGACCAGTTTCCTGGAGTGGGAGGGAGGGTGTCTGGCTCTGAGTGATTAGAGTTCAGGAAGCAGAGTCCTGGGAGTGGGTGAGACTGGAGGTGGGAGGGTGGGGGAGGGGGCTGGGCAGCAGCTGCCTTTACAGAACCTCCCCCCCTTTTTTTCTGTTTCCTTGCATCTTCATAATGACAACATTCAAAATATAGGCCTGTTTTGCCCAATTTGAGGCACCGCATGTCAGTGATGTTCTCTGAGGCAGTGGGGACTCTAGTCTTCTACTGTGTCATGTCTGGAAAGAGAAAGCTTTTGGCTCAACTGGGGCTCAGTAATTCCTGGGTATTATGGGTAAGGAGACACAACTTAGATAGCTTGGAGATAAAAATCATTGTTCATTACATTAAATTGAATTCTAGTGCTGACAGCCATGGGTTTACCCATCAAATCACATAAAGAAATATTGCCTTGCCCAAGTGTTACTGGTCAAAATTATTTCTTGGTAATATAAAATTGTATGTGCTCCTTTATAGTACTGTGAAAAATTAGTGTTCAAAAAGACTTATAGGGAAGGCATGAGTTTAAGTTTTGTAAATCTAAATGTTACATTGCTCTGTAATACAGATTACTCTGTTGTCAAACCTTTGGGTTTCTTTTCTGTTTTTAAAATCTACGTATCAAGTACACACCCAGAAGGCTTATGAGACAGTGCAAAGAGTCAGCCTTTCATTTTATGATGAAGGCAAACACACGGGGGGGGGTAATTCCCCTTTTGTTTACTTATTTTGTGTGCACATACCTGTGCATCGGTGCCATGGTGTGCATGTGGAGGTCAGCGGACAACTTGTGGGGTTCATTTTTCTGTTTCTACAGTTGGAATCCGGACACTGATCTCAGGTTTTCAGGCTTGGCAGCGGTACCTTTATTCACTGAGCTATCTCAGTGGACCTAAGATTTGGAGCTTCTGTTTCTGGCCTGATGGCCATCTCTGAATTACTCATCTCTCTGAGAAGCAGAATGCCTTGTCTTTTTAACGAGGCTAATGATGTCCACGTGAGTGTTGTTCTGAGGGGAGCTTAGATGGCTGCTCTGTGGACTGTTGGATGATCAGTGATCTTGCACAGTTTTCTTACATACCAAAACAGGTTGCAGGATTCAAGAGGAATTTTACAAAAAGTAAAGGAGAAGCATGAGGGACAGAGAAAGTAGGCGCAAGGGTCCACCTTCCTATTTCTGCCTCCCTTGTTTCCCGTCTCCATGGACTCCAACTCTGGGACTCGCTGTCTCTGGGACATAAGTCACCGTCCCTACCCTGCCTTTTCTGTTATGGAGAAACAGCTGAGCTCTGTCTCCAAGTCAGGGCTGTTTCTGGAGCATCACTTACCTGCTTCCCTGTTCCCTGCTCCGTTTCAGCCTTAGTAAAGGAGTGGGGTGTAGGGAGGACAACAGAAGGTCGCATGTTTTTAAGGGTTCACACTTCGGAAGATGATTTTAAGCCTCATATCTGTTCTAAAAAGCAAGGGCTCTGAATTCACAAGTCCAAGGACAGAAGAAAGTATTACTTCTGACGTTGAATAGTTACACTGTGTTCCCTGTATACACTCATTCAATTCCTCATCCCATTGCAAAGCAGAGGCTTATGCTTGTCATGGATGAGAGAAATAGAGGCCCAGAGCCTAGAAGTATGCTGGTCACATGTGATACTTTAACCTCAGCTACATTGACAGTACACATGATATTTCTGTGTCGAGACTCCAACTCATTTCTTCAAAGACTATTGGGAGCCCAAAACTAAAAGACTTACTTGTATTATCTTACTCAATCCATTGAATAAGCTGATGAAGTAGATTGTATTATCTGTCCATCCATCCTTTTATAACTAAACTAACATATAGCATAAAATCAAGGCCCAAATAGTCTCAGATGTATGGTCTTCCACTGGGTTGTGGTTGACTTACCAGGGGATACACTCTTAGAGCAAACCATTAGTCTCCCCTGTCAGCTAACCTTGCCAGTAGATCTTTAAGTAGTTTGGAAGCATTACTAAAGCTGTCAGATTTCTGATTTGTTTCCTTGCCTTTAAAGTACCAAGAGACAACCCCTTTTTAAGGAAGCAAGTTGTAGTGGCAGTGTATCACACATATAAAGTCACCTTTGCTTTTCCTGACATACAGATTGGACATGTTCTGGTTGGGGGAGGGCTCTGCCCACTGTGGGCAAATATAATAGAGCAAGCTGAGCAAACCATGGAAAGTTCCTACTCCATGTCCCCGCTTTGAGTTCCTGCCTTGCCTTCCTTCCACGATGGACTATAACCTGTAAATAAAGAAGTCTCTCCCTTTCTGAGTTGCTTTTGCTCAGTGTTTTATCTTAGCAACAGAAAACAAAGTAGACACTTCTTTTCTCTATCATCATGTTTAGATATCCAGCTCTTTTGTGATGATCTGTTTGGAATATACCTCGATTTTGGAATTTAATTTTTAAAAAAGTCTTTAAAGAAACTTTATTTCAACTCCTTTGGCTGTTAAATAGCTTTTATCCCCTAGTAAATCTATGGCATTTTACCTGGCCCAAAGCTTCTATGAATTCACATATTAGTTGGCTGTGCCTTATGATGTCAAATTTTAAGGCTGGTTTCATGAGTTTAATTTTGTCTTTGTTGAAATCACTTTGTCTGACAATGTCATGAATTTCCCTCCTTTTTCCCTGTCTCTGGTTTGAAGCATTCTGTTTGGGGGTGAATGTATGGTTACTGAAACCATCACAGTTATTGCATTAAGAAGTTGATCATCACAAAACACTTCCTAAGATTATAATAATGCGGGGTCGAAAATGAACATTTGCTTTGTCAATTCCTTTGAAAGCTGTTCCATGACTGAGAATGGTATTTATTAGCAAACCCCACATTCCCCTACTAAAAAAACACAATTGCAGGGACCATCCATCTTCAGGGGACTAAAGCAAAGTTGGTAGCAAAGTATTTAACAGCAGCATGTAATTACAAACCAGCCAGCCTTTACTTATGCTGTTGGTCGTGTGTCAGCAGATATCTGGGTGTTGAATTCTGTCTGTGTGCCTTTCTGAGGGAACTATGGTTTTCTCAGAGTCCTGGTCTTTGTCTGATACAAAATCTTAGATCAAGTCTAGCAGGGCTTGATTCATAGGGTTCTCTTCCTGATCTATAGACATTAGAAACTGGCCCTGTCCTGTAGAGTGCTCATATGGCCTTATCGTGGTAGATAATTGTGGGTGAAAGAGATTCTAATGTCTCCTGTCATGAGGCTACAATTTCCTCATGGAAACCCACTCTTTCCACATCAGATCTCATCATACTTATTGCCTCCTGTGGATAGTCTTATGTCAACTTGACACAAGCTAGAGTTATTTGAAAAGGATATCTTGATTGAGAAAATGCCTCCAGAAGATCCAGTTGTAGGGCATTAATGCTAATAATCTTAATTAGTGCTTAATGGAGTAATGCTCATCCCAATGAAGGCTGGTGGTCCTGGGTTCTATAAGAAAGCAGGCTGAGCAAGCCAGGGGAGCAAGCAAGGAAGCAACACTCCTTCATGGAGTCCACATTAGCTCCTGCCTCCAGGTTCCTGCCCTGCTTGAATTCCTGTCCTGACTTCCTTTGATCATGAACAGACATATAAAAGTGTGAGTCAAATAAACCCTTTTCCCAACTTGATTTTTTGATCATGGTGCTTTGTCTCAGCAATAGAAACCCTAACTTCCTGAATATCACACCTCTACATGCTGTCACATTAGTCAGTGATGGTATCAACATATGACTTTAGAAGTGGCACAGATGATAACATTTGGAAGTTTGACCTCTGTAGACTGTCTCAAGTCATTCAAGGCTTCAGGCTTCTGGCTGAGTTTGGCAAGTGGGGAGCAAAATCAGGTAATATAGGGAGGGGTGCCAGAGTGCCAAGAGCTGGCTGGACCCCTTGATCCAAGGCTGTCAGGCTCACTCCTGTGGTTTCTGGGCTCTGTAACTGCTATCTTTCCCTGTGTCAGTGATGGCTCCAGGGTGCCTGGTCTCAGGACATTGTACCACCCCCAGGATTTCCTGTTTTTCTGCTTTGTCTTTATAAGCAATCCCTTTATCCAACTTCTCTGTCACTCAGCTCTCTTCTATTTCCTTCTGTGCTCCTTCCTAATAGAGTTCATATGAAATGAATTGGAAGATACAAACTAATAAAGAAGGAATCTAACTTCCCGTGTCTCAATAGTTCCTCAGCCCTCCCCTTACCATAGAAACAAAGCAAACTAAGGATATTTATTTTATAGAAGGGATAGGTGCTGCTCTGTAGAAGGGGAAACTAGTTTGGCATGCTCCTACTTTTTGATTGACTAGGAACAGTAAGTCAGGAAGAATCTTTTGGGGAAATAATTATAGACAATTCTTTCTTTACTTGGTAATTATCTAAATTATCGATCTATCCCATGTTTTATAAGTGGCTTGAGGTTTCTCCCTAAGATTATTCGTGAGGGCAAAATGCAGTGTCCATCCTGGAACATGGGTATGTGATCTCACCACCCCACAGATAATCTCTCACACTTTGCTTTTCCTTGCTTGTGGTTTGTTCTGTCTATCTGCAGGGCTCCAGGTTGGATTCTGATTGTGTTAAACAGTTTGCTATCCTAGGAAATAAAAACAATCCTTCTGATAATTGATAATATTTGTTGAGTGAATGCTGTTTGAATTCTGATGATAAGGAGGCAGGAGGGCTTGATAGACTTAGATGCATGCCCTAGAGACCATTTATCAGGAAGTACATAGAGGCATGATGCAAGCACTGGGTAGTTCTGTGGTCTCAATAGGCTTGTGTGTGTGTGTGTGTGTGGGAGCTGCAGGTCCAGAGAACTGTGTTAGAGAGAAGATGCTATTGATGCAAGCACTGGGTAGTTCTGTGGTCTCAATAGGCTTGTGTGTGTGTGTGTGTGGGGGGGAACTGCAGGTCCAGAGAACTGTGTTAGAGAGAAGATGCTATTCGTCACATGCCTTCCAAACAGCTGTTGAAGGGTAAATCAGTAAGCTGTAAGATGTGAATGGCATGGGAGATAATGTATATACTGGGATGCACAGCTAAGCTGGGTTGTTGTGTTAGCTTGTCACTTAAAAGAGATGATCAAAAAGATTACTCTATCTTCCTTTTCAAAAGGGTAAAAAAGTCTAATCAACTTTAGTTTTAGCATTAATTTTCTTTTTCGATGCTAAATTATTGTTTCAAATTTATGTTAGATTTTTGACGAATGAATTATAAGTAATAGAATGTAGACTTCAACATTATTAATATTGTGAATGTAGACTTAAACATTTTTAATACTCTGAATGTAGACTTAAACATTGTTGATATTCTGAAATGCGGATCATGCAGTGAAGGAAAGGTTTGTTAAAAACAAGATTATCCCCCGCCCCCAGGAGACTGTAAAACATTAATCAAATTTCTTATTTAAAACTTCAGAAAACAATCTGTGGTAAATAGGATTCCCTTCCTAGCCACTTTATGAAGTAACAGAGAAGAAATTGATTTTCTCTCCTAACAAGGCACAAACCACATAAGACAAAGAACAAATAAAGGCCTTGAAATGGACCTTAATAATTCCCCAGCCTCAGAACATGCCACTGATGTTTGTGTTGAAAGGTGATGAACAGCGTATTTTGTGATACAAAATAAACTTTATTTGCCTGAGTCTGAAGATTAATACTACAGGAAATTAAAAGATGTAATGCAGCTCAAAGGAGGAGGAAAAATTACTGGTACAAGGTCAGTATCCAAATAAGGGGTGCCAAGATCTTTAAAGTTAACAGAAATGCCTAACTCTCCTTAAGGAAAATTGCCTACCTTTGTCTAGAGGGTTCTCTCATCAGTGCTTAAGAGCACTGGCTTCTCTTCCAGAGGTCCTGAGTTCAGTTCTCAGCACTCACATGGCGGTTTACAACTGTCTATAACTAATCCCATGGGATCCAGTGGTTCACAGCTGTCTATAATCCCATGGGATCCAGTGGTTCACAGCTGTCTATAAGTGTAATCCCATGGGATCCAGTGGTTCACAGCTGTCTATAACTGTAACCCCATGGGATCCAGTGGTTCACAGCTGTCTATAACTGTAATCCCATGGGATCCAGTGCCGCCTTCTGATGTACAGACATAATGCAGACAAACATCCCTATGCATAAATCTTGGGAAAAAAAACAAAAGAAAAAAATTGCCCCTGAAATAAGACTAGGTAAATGTACTTGGCTCTTGTAACCACCTTCTTTGAGGACTGTCTCTGAGAACCCTGTTCTTTAAATAGTAGCACATTATTCAGATCTAATAAGTAGTAATTACCCCAAAGTCTGAATCAGTATGGAATAATCAAAATGAACTTATTTATAGAGAATTATTGTGTTAGTGAATTTTAGATGAATAATTAACACTCAAAACTTGAGACCTTTACAACATTAATTTCTTGCATTTTAATCCCTTTCCTTTGAGACTTTTTTTTCATTTACATGGAAGCATTCATTATCCATATAGATTAATGATACGGTTATTTTTTTGTTGAGGGGGTATGACTTCATATAGCTTCTGCATGTATTTCAGTCAACTATTTTACAGATAAACTTGGTGAAGATTGTAAGATTAGGAGCTGCTATAGCGTGTGTGTGTGTGTGTGTGTGTGTGTGTGTACCTTTAAATTGTAAAATTGAATGTTATGTATTTTGGTTCTCATCTCTGTTTTAATTTTGAGATTGTCTGATTAGCCTTGCCTGCACTCAAGGCCTCATGACCAGCATGGCCTAAAACTTGTGATCTTCCCGCTTCAGCTGCTTAAGTAGGTGGAATTACAGGCATGCAGATCAACACCTACCAGAACATTTTTTGGTACCAGAGTGTAAGCTTGAGCCCAAGAATCGTCTCTCTGTAGACCTTCATGGCTGGCCCAGAGTGGTGGCTTTTAAAGTAGAATTCCTATGCTTTGTGACAACACAAAAGAAGCCCTTACATATTTGGTTGGGAATGGATGTAGGAAAATGTTTATTTTTTCCTATCTTAATGGGTTTTATGTCTAACTTGAGGGCCAGGGAGAGAAGCAAACAATCTAAGGTTGCTTAGATTCTGTAATGACCGCTACGTCACAGTTTTGACAATAGTCATATAACTCCTTTGATGATTGCTAAACTAGAGGTCAAATGCTGTCCTTGAATTTATATTTTGGGGAGCTCAAATCGCCTCTCTCTTTACACCCATGGGCAGTTTAGCTCAGAATTAGCTAGTTTTTTTTCTTTTTAGCATAGTTTTGAGCGAGGTATTCTAGTTTCTTGCATCCCCTTCTGACCCCCTCCCCTGCCCTCCCCTCTTTTCACACCGTATAAATTAACAGAAAATGCAGGAACACGTCTCAGTGCTCTGGCAGTGAGCTGTCTGTCCTAGTGGCTCTCATAACTCCTTACATGTTACCTGTGGGTTTTCAAGATGTTCCAATTTCTATGTCAGGATATTAGCCTCCACGGTGCCTTCAGTTATCCTGTGGTTCTTAAGGCTAATGATTGCAAACGAGGCTCCAGGGTCCCATCCCTGTTAATACTGATGGTTCGGACAGGAGAAAGTAAAACCTGGTAGTCGACACCGAGTTTAATTCCAGGACATAGAGACGAAGTGTTCAGTGCATCTTTCAAGTGATCAGAGCAAACTTACCTAGGCTTGATTATAGTCTTTTTTTCTGAACAGACTAGAAGTGGTAATTTTTATGATAATATATTTATATTATGATATATAATGTATATAATACATTATCAGAGAAATGATATATGCTATGTATATCTGATATATATCATATGTGTGTATATATATATACATATGCATATATACATATACATATACATATACATATATATATGATTATCAGAGAAAGGTAGTGCTTGGCCTAAGGTTTCAGGGTATGCCAATTATTTCACAATGTCCAGGCAAAGAGATCTAAGAGATCTTTTACACAGCATTCTTCTGATTAGCATCTTTACTCTAAAAATGAATTCCTGGTCCATCCTCTCTTGCTCTCTTCCTTAGATGTCTTTTAGGCCATTCTTAAATAATGTGGTCCAACTTTTATGTTTGTTTAAGTGGGACATGTTTGCATTGTTACTGGGAGTTCATTTAAATTTTCCAAAGGGTAATTGAATTATTCTGAAGTTGAATGCATGGTTTATGCACAGCAGTACATTAACTTGTAAGTTGGCAGCCGACGACATCACTAAGAATAAAACATTTCCTCCAAGCATCATAAGTATTTTGGGAGCTTAAAATGTGAATTTTGATCACAGGCATTCTTTGCAGACAGTCGACTTAATTGGTTGCACCTGACAGGTATGCCTATATTCAGAACCATTTAAAAGTAAATGTGCAAATGAAATGATCTGAGGGAGGTATGTGCAAATGCTAATGCTGTTATTACACAGCACCCACACTAGAGGGCGCAACAAATGATCTTGGGTATATCTTCCTGGAGCCTTTTCGGTGAACTAGTAGAGAACTTCCAATGCCAGGCAAGCTAGAGCCACCATTAAATAGTTTGGACCAACTTTTGTGTTTGTAACTACAAATGAAGAAAGTAATAGATTTAATATCCCAAAGACTGTGGTTCTGAACAAAGTGGCAGAGCTTAATTGGACCAAGACACTTTCCCTGCTAATGTTTTTCTCAGAGCAATGATAAGATTGTTTTGATAGCCATGTTGACTGCGTTTCTTTCATTTTCAGCGGAGGAAGCAGTGCTGGAAAGGGCAGAACCATGTATCTTAAATTTCTTATACATCCATCTTTCCTTGCAGCAGGCCATCACAGCCATAGCCCTTTAAAAATTTTGCGTTCCTTTTTAGTATGTGAACTGACTGTTGTTTTCCCGTTTATCTTGCTATGATAGATCTATTTGACTTCCCGACAATTCTTCATACCCAGATGTTTTAGTTTCCAAACCCATAATTTTTCTCTGTATACAACTAAAATCTATGATAATTAAATGCCATAAAATTTGAGAACACATTAAAAAAAACAAAAACGGGAACATCAGTTTGGTGGAGAACAAAGAAACGTAAGTGTGCATGTAAGAGGCCACTAGGCTTACACTCATTCGTTAAAAGAGTTCTGTGGTTAGTGCTGGAAGTTTAGCCAATGATGAGCTGATCTTTGAGTGCTTTGTGTTGGGTCTTTGGTTTCCTACGCTGTTCAGTGAGAGTGAAAATAATCAAGCTGAAGAGAAGAAACACGGAAAAGTGTCAGCCTGGCTCGAGATGATTGATTGCAGAGAGGATCTGACCCTCTTAAAAATGGATTTGGTGCCGTAATTTAAATAGCTCAGAACATTTGAAAGCAAGTGATGAGTAGATTTATGTATATTTTAAAGAGGAGATACCTGGAAGGGTTGCAAGACTCGGAGAAATAAAAACTATTACAATGTCGTTAGTTTTAAAGGTAGTTGTTTATAATTTTTCTAAGTGAATTCTCCTCTAACATATGTCTTAAATGGAAGAGCGCACTTCACAGTTACAGTTTCTGTGTAAAGTTTTCCTGCTTAAAGAAATATAGTGGCATGCCTGTGTCCTTGAGGTGTCTTCCATAGAGGATAGATATCTTGATATGATTCCCATTGATGGGACATAAATGCAGTAAACAATGTTCAAACCAAGGTCTAAGTTTATATGCAGGCAAAATTATAAGAGCCATCTAATCATGACATAATTCACATTGATTAACAGCTCCAAGATCGATTGCTTTTTATTTTTTATTTTTTTGATATTCCATGATGGTTCTATGTGGCTAGTATGTTTTAGCGTCTGCAGGGCTGAAGATGTAGTTTGGTTGGTAGAATGTTTGTCTAGCACACTTTGTTGGATCCCAAGAGTAGCCTAAAGCTCGCAGGTTGGCACACACCTCTACTACCAACTCTCAGGAAGTGGGTGGAGGCAGGGATGCGAAAAGAACTCAGCCATTCTTTGCTACATAGAACGTTTAAGCCTAACCCGGGCAACCTGACACTGAAAAAACAAAACATTAAGATGTTAAATTCATGGTTAAAGCAGTTATTATTCATTTTATCTTGACTCAAGGTAGAACTATTTATGGCCACTCTCTTGAAATTAATATGCGCCAGAATACTGATTTTACACAACCACACAAGAGGTTTTTCAAAGGCATACATGTAACCCTTACCCTACTTCTAACCCTAACCCTAGTCATCAGACTGTATTTGTAACTTTGGGATCAATGTTTTCCATCTTTTCCTCTAAAACTAGTAACTTAAAAATTTGTGGAGAACCAGAAGAACAACACAAATCCATTTGATCTAGCCTCTAATCCAGGTGTCACTTTGATAAATGGTGCTAATTAAGCTGAGGTCTCAGGTAGGAAGCCGGTTGAGTTGATGCACTGGCACCAGGATGGCCAGGCAAGGACAGGCGTCACAGTGAGACAGAGGCAGCACTCCGGTAGCTCAGTCAAGTCTCCAGGTTTGCATCTCCCATCGCTTGATCAAAGGAACTCAGTACTGAGACTCCATGGATTGAGCTTGAGTTTATTTGAGGGTTACAGGAAGGGTTTATTTAGGGAAATTTCAGCTTTTCAGGCCACGAAAAAGAAAACCTTATTCCTATCCTACAGTGAAAGACAAGTGCATAAAGGTGATTAATTAGCCAGGAAGCTTATTGTTTCTTATCTGTGATTCATCTCCCTTCTTCACAACATGGGTTTAAACTACTGGGGCCAAAGCTCTGTAATGTCTGCTTACATTAATCCCAATATTGACTGTCTAGGTAAAGAGCAGAGTGCTCTCTATAGTGTCTCCACAGTTGGAAAGACTTTTTAGTGTGCAATGACATAGGGGCAAGTCTTCCTTTTTTAACACCCATCCCTTGTTTATTTCATAGCACTAAATTATTTCATGGATAGTTTCAATATTGAATATTATTAGACTATGATTCCCTCTCCCCCTGCCCTGCCTGTCTGCTCAGTCATTTAAGAATAGAGAAGAGGAAGTGTGCAGTAGAACTGAAGTCATTGCATCAAGCTTTCTAATGTGTGTGGTTGTTAACCTTTTTGCATAAAGGATCAAACAAGGGCTATCTCAGGTTTTGAAGGGCTATCTCAGGTTTGAAGGCCATAGCCTCCTTTCACAGCCATTTAATTCTGTGGTTGTGATGTGAATGCAACCATAGGAGATGTCCGTACATATGAGCTTGAGTCTATGCCCCATTACCACTTTGTAGTAACTGAAACTTGAGATTTCAAATACTCTCACATGCCAAGTATATTCTTCTTCACAAAATTAGACATATAAAGAACGCGTTTAATGTGGGAGCATACAAGCAAAGGCAATGTAGCGCTAGCTTGTGTTTTCTCAGTTCTAATACACACATACGAAGCTCTGCAAAGCCATAAAGTATTGTCCTTGTTTTCCAAGGAACTGTATATTTAGACTGAGAAAAAGGTGATTGATACGTAAAATAAAAAATTATTAAATTCTAGACCCCAAATCGCACCAGTTCTCTGAGCAGCTGCAGAAGGAAGTGGAAGGCCAAGGACGAATCAAGGAAGATGGGGGTGGGCGTGATCCAGCGTGGTGGGCGTGAGCCAGCGGTGGTGGGCGTGAGCCAGCGGTGGTGGGCGTGGGCCAGTGGTGGTGGGCGTGGGCCAGTGGTGGTGGGCGTGAGCCAGCGGTGGTGGGCGTGGGCCTGAGAAACCAGTGGCCCTAGGTCTGCACATCTCAGGCAAGAACTGGCAGAAGATGCTTTCGGAATGTAGGAAATTTCAGAATGCAACCTGAAAACAACAGCCTGAGCCATTTCAGGATCCATTTTTGTTCTTTTATGTAATAAGTCATAAATACTCTTGAGGCAAAATTAACCATTGGCTCAATTTGTGTGCCTCAATGTAGGCTGTAGCATCCAGAAGAGGCACTGATTTTGTGAGTTCTGTCACTTTGATGTTGGCCAGGAGAAGTAAATTCCCTGAAGAAAGCCTTCCTGTGTTCAAAATTTTTATTGTGCTAAAAGTTTATGGTCTTGAAGATGTAACTCAGTTTGGAGAGTGCCTGTCTATCATGTACAGTAATGGCAACAAAGAACAGAGTCCTCCAAAAACTTCTACAAGGCCGACTGATTGATTAGAACTTCATGCTTATGGAGAATTGGAATGTTGCGTCCAGTGTGGCTGAGACTTGTCCTGACTGGAGCACTGAGGGAATGAAGGAGGGACAGACAGACACACTGTGCACGCTCGGATGGAGTGGCACCAACTCCTTAGCCTCCTGGGACCTCAGCATCTTTCTTAGGGATAGGAAAGGGGTCACTGGTCTCAGTAAGAGGCATCCATAGATGAGCAGTGTCAGGCTGTAAATCTGGGAGGAGGAGACTGCACTTACAGTTTTTGCATATGCTGGTCTATTGTTCATAGACAACCTCAGCCTGACCTGAGCATGGGCTTGCCGATTTCCCAGGAGTCTGAGGCCCACGTCCTCTACATGTCTATACTCATGTCTACACAGTCACTCAGGACTTTGCCTGCTCAAACCTTCACTCCACACAATGGCAGACTCAGAGACACATTATCACAGGCTCAATAGCCATTCTCTGCCTACCCTGAGTCTGACTGACTATGAGATGAAACCTCATGGGTTTCATCTTCACAGACCTCTGGCTTTCACTAACCCACCTGAAACCTGTAGCAGGTATTTCTCCAATTCGCCATAACCAGAGTTCCACTGTTCCCACCAGGGTATTTGGAAATGTGTTGATTTTTAACTTACTTTGTTCCCTAACCATAAAACCAGAATGAAATCATCCCCCTGTTGGAATGTAAGGGAGAACAGACCCTTGATATGACAGAACCTACGTGGGGTTGTGTGGAACTCAGTACAGGAGGGCATGAAATACTGGGTGGCGGTGAAGGAGTCTGATGCTGTCGGAATTGGTTGGGAAGAAAGGGGAAGTAGGCATGGAGCTCCCAAGGAGCCTGCAGAAAATGAAGATCGTTGGGTTACAGGAGAGAATCAGGAGGAAGATTCATAGAGATGATCACCTTTGGGCAGTGCTTGAAGATGGAGACCAGCATGGTGGCTTGTTGGGTGTGGACACTTGCCTCCAAGCCTGATGATTTGAGTAGTATCCCTGGAATCCACACAGCGGAGGAAGCGAGGAGGCTCACACAGCTATGCTTTGATGTCTGTATTCACACTATGGAATGTGTGCGTGCACACACATACATGCATAATCACATACATACATACGTACATACATACATACATACACCTTTTAAAGATGATGTCAGTAAGAAGTAGTGTATGGATACCATTTTGGGTTTTAACTGAGGCTTGTAGAGAAAGTGTTTGGAAGGGAAATGGCAAATTTTTTCCCAGGGTAATGTGCTGTAGTGTATAAGACCAGTATATTTCCACCTGCAGAGTGCGTCAGCCAAAGAAGAGATCTATGTATGTTGTGCACACCAAATGAGAAAGCATTAAAACTTTAATTCCATGGTTTTGAGAGCATGCTAACCACTCATTTTAAATGTCAATGTAAGAGAATCTGTTTCTCGATCAATACATCTGTTTTTCTTTTATAAAGCATTGAGTTTTGTTTGGATAATCTGCCTTCTTTAATTGTGGTACAGAAATTTTTATTTTTTTCGTACAAAATGAAAAATAAAATAACAACAGAAAAATGAGAATAGCATACGTTTTATCTTCCTCCCTCAGTGAGACAACTGTGTGGGCAGCCAGAGAAGAGTTCTATCCAGGTAAATGTCATGTTTTTCTCGAAGCTATGTAACATACCATATGGAAAAAGGACTGTCATGTCTACCAAGATGGCTAGGATATTACGGTGTTGTGATATTGGTTCTTTGTTCTTTTTATTCTTTTAGCTTTGTGTAGTAGCTATTATTGTCTTATTAAAAGCCAAGGCCAGTGGGAAATGTGATTTTTGAACCTGACAAATATAGGCCATTTATTTTATTATAAAGGGTTTGAAATACCTAAGAAATAACCATAGTTTGAAGATCTCCAGCAAAAAAAAAAAAAAAAAAAAAAAAAAAAAAAAAAAAACATCTGAAATGGAAAGAGATATGGTGAAGGGGACTGGAGGATGACACCCAACAAATCTAAATAGAGCTGGTTCTGAGGAAGAACAAAAACATGAAGGGAAATTGGGAAGCTAATAAAAGAGACAACGATTCACAGTGGAAACAAGATGAGATGACAGCAATTTGTGTTTACCTCGAAGCTTTCATCCAGAAATGAAATTTGATAGGGATGAGGAATTTGGAAAGGTTGGGCAGTAAGCTAATAATTATTTGGTTCCAGGAGGTTGGCAATGGGGCCTGAACGAGTCTATAGATGATTATAAAACTGTGGGAAGAATTGATTCAGGCAAAGTAACAACATGGAAGATAATTTGCATCCAGGAGGCAGAAACGGACAGAAGCTAGCTAGAGGTTCCTTTAAGGGAGCCATGCAGGGTGGGTGTCTGGCCTACTGTGTGTTGGCTAGGAAAGACAGTGGTTCACGGATACATGATAGCTGTTCATTATTGCAATGTTTAAATTTTAATAAAGTAGATCATCTCATGTTACATACGCATTGTTGATAAAGTTTTGGAAATAAAAGTCTAGTGTTCTTTAGGAATTTCTCTATGATTTCTACAGCGCAGCTTTCACCTCTACTCCCATACTTACTAATTCTGAACAATTCAAATGAAATTGAGAAATGCACAAAAACTAAGGACAAGACATCCATACTCTACAAAATAAACAATATTTTTGTGCACTTACTTTTTATATAAAATGCTGAAATCTCCATAATATATTGGTTATAAAATATTTCTGATGTGAGTCTGTCATGTATTTCCTTGAGAGTACCCAAGCAGTTGGATATTCTTATTGATTGTGGGGGTGCAGAAGTGGGGAATACACAGACTGTCTGCCAAGGTCTACCATTAAATGCCCATTCACACCTGCCCTTGTAGATCAGTGTTACAGTGGGATTCTATCACACACTATGGTCAGGCCTCTTTTCTGTTCCTTTTTTTCTAAATCTTCTTCGTGTCCCTCCTCAGTTTCTATCAGCTGATAACCTTGCCTCTTACAACACTGAGAAGGGGGAGAACATCAAAGTGATGTTTGCTGTTTTCTCGGGACCAAATCTATAAATTCACACAATTGTTCTTAGTTTATTGCAGACAGGGACATTTCCCACTCTCCTTGCCACCTCTTTATCTTACTTCACGAAAAACTAGTTTTGTACTCCTGGTTTTCTACTTTTTGCTGAGCTTCTCTGTCTGTCTTACTACCAGGTCAGTACATGAGAAGACCTGAACCCTTGGCCTGTGTTCCTGTCCACTCTTGGTTCTGTTTCTCTGGCCTTGGTGATCACCACGTTTCAAATGCATCTGTACATGATGCTATACCTCCGGTCTTGCTTTTGACCTCATGACTACTCATCTTTTAAAGGCCACCAGACCCTTCACTTGGCTTCATCTGGCTGATGCACCTTTGGACTTCTTCCTCTCAAAATGCTTGGCAACACTCATTTGACTTTAGCCCCAGGTGAGCTGGTTTTTCTCATATCTTGACTATTTAGTATTATCTCTGGATACCATCTTGACATCTCTCGTCAACTGTCTACAGTCTTACCAAGTTTATCCTGTTTGTGCACTTTCTAGATGCACCCTCTTCCTTCCCATTCTGCTCTGTCTTTCTTGCCGCAGTGAAAACTGCTGCTGTCTCTTCAGGTGTTTTTGGAGAAAAGCAGCAGTGGTCACATGTATCTTGCCCAGTTCACAGATAACTCTGACTTGTTACCTATTTTGCATCTTCTTTTTACTTCACACATGTCCAAGTCAGAGGCTTTGGTAAGTCATTCCCGTGCATCCATATAATGTACTTTGGCCATATTCACTTGGCATGCCTTTCACTTCCTGTGCATCTCAAAGGCACACGCTACTTTTCATTTCTTTCATCTCATCCTACGTCAGACATTATCACCCTCTAGGACAGCCTCAGCAGCCTGCTTGCTCTCCCCAAATCCACTCTTGCCTCTCTTCACACATTTGTGAGCCAAAGTGCCTATAAAAAAAGTTCTTTCCAAGGTTGCTTCGTAGATAAATTCTGGGCTTCTGAAAGATACAATTTTAGACATGATTGTCTTCGAAACTCTTTTGTTTGTTATTCCAGATGATTTCTGAGTCTCTGTCCCATTTGTTATGACAACTCCATTCTTTTGAGTTCATATTGAATGTAGTTAATTCAGAGATGTCTGAAATTAGTGGAAACATATCTATTTTCCATTTTAATATAATATTTCTATTTATTCACTGAGAACTTCACATTCATATATACACACAATGTATTTTGATCTACATTTTCCTCCCTTCCAGCATCTTGCTCTATTTTTTAAAATAACCCACTGTGCCAATACCATGCAATCTGTATTCAAATATGTGTAGGGTCATTCACTGGAGCTTGGCCAACTTACCCTGAAGAAAAGTGACTCATCCTCACCTTGCAGACAACAACACCGGATTCTACTTTCACTTGGGGCAGAGACTCAGGAACCCCTCCTCCATCTCTGCTGTGAGGCTCGATCTTGGGCAGGTTTTCCAGGCAACCATAGCTGCTCTGAGTTCAGAGTGATAAATTGTGTCATGTCCAGAAGTCACTGTTCCCCAGCTGTCCTCTGGAGCCTCTGGGTCTTAGAATCTTTCTACAGCCATCTTCCACATTTCCTGAGCTTATATGTGTATGTGTGTGTATATCTCTGTCTGTCTGTCTGTCTGTCTGTCTGTCTGTCTGTCTGTCTGTCTGTCTGTCTGTGATACAGGTGTCTGATTTAGGGGTGACCCCTCTGTAGTCAATCATTCTCCATACATTGGCTAGTTGTGAATCTTATATTAACTGCCATCCACTGCAAAAAGACTCCCTAAGAGGATCAAGAACTCTGCTAACGTGTGGGCTTAAAGACACATGTTTAGAAGGCACTTTGATACTGTTTAGCCAAATAATAGCAGCAGGGTGTCCTCAAATGCCTATGACCTCAACAGTTACTTGTTCTTGTCTCGGTTTACCACCAACCACTAGTTTTGTCCTGGGGAGCATTCTTTAAATCCAACCAGAAAGCAGCTGGACATTCCCATAACAACCATGCCATTAATGTGCCCACTGGTGTCACGCTAGGCTGGCTGCTATTGCATGTTGCAGAGTTCGTCGCTGGGTAAGACTGTTGATGGCTTTCTTCCCAGCATTCTGCATAGCACTTCCTGGCCCAATAAAACCTAAGCAGCAGGGGGAAGGTTCGTGGTCATACTAGCTAGATTTCCCTGTGCTCAACAGCCAAAGTGGGATGTCACTCTTAGGCTGTGTTAGACAACCCAGAGCCACGCCAGTATCCTGGATTGTCTAGTGACCTTTCTGGAATCCTCTTGACAAAGAACACAAAAGAAAGTATTTATGCCCGGCACTAATATTTTTGAAAGATAACCTATGGTCTCTGGAAGGGTTACCACCCTCTGCATAAGGTGAAACCATTCAACTCCTAAAGAACATTGTTTCCAGGAAACTTAAAGGACAGTAGGTTTGCATGTGGCTCTCAAGCATCCTTATTGTGAGTTACCACTCTCCTCTAGGTTTTGCTTTTTAAAATAACAATCATGACTTAGGTAGATGGGGCATGCCTAGAGATGCATGAAGTCCAGGTCACTGTTTCTCCTGTCTCTGCGTGGCCACATGCCTGGCACAGTGCTTGTCAAGAGCACACAGTATGTCCTCCATGGATGTTTGTGCAGTAAGTGACTAAACCACGGTGGATTGTCCTGATAGGATGAATACAAGCTACCTATCTGGTAAGATGATTCTCTGTGAGCCTGGTGACATGCAGTAACTGGTAAAGGTTTGTAGCACAAAATATGGCAACAGCAAAGGCTACAGCAAGATTCAGAACTGAAGAAATGGCAGCGATTGATTGTATCTTTGTCTGGATCAAGGGCTGGGCTAGAGAAAGGATTAAGAAGGAATACAAGTTCTACACTTTCTGCCAGGCACAGACAATTTTATCTTTGTACGGCATCTTCAGGAAACCTGGCTTGAAAATGAAGTTCATTAAACCTGGAGTAATAAACTTGGAATACAAAACATAGACTACAAAGGCACTCGAGTTGAGAAGGCTTGAGCAGATATTTTGCTTTTAGAACTTACATTTGTGTCTGTGAACTCAGGGTGTATAAAGGTTAATATGAAGGTTACCTGGGATTTTTTGTCAAAAAAAAAAAACCCTTGAGTGATATCTTATGTTTTATATTGTTGATATGATGTCATTTTACCTGGCTACACTGAATGAACTCCATCATTTAATAGCAGTTGGCTTATCACATTGTCATACTTGATATGAAAAATACTCTCTATAAAATAAATTGTAATGGATGGTTTAATAAGGAAAACTCTTAGTGCATGCAATTTAACTGTTCTTAGCAAACACAATGCTTTTTGCAATGCACTCATTTGTTTTATTAAAGCTAATTATACATTTGTTTTGGCTAATTTTTACTGTACAAAAGAAATCTGAAATACTTAACAGTCAATTACTGTGAGCATGCAGATAAAAATAATGAATGTTATCAAACAAAGAATTTTTATATGCGGCAAGGCAGACATGAATATAGTCTATATAAATTTGTCAGAAATTAATAACTTCTATTTTAAGCCTCTTTGGAGCATTTGGGGGAAAGAAAACATTTAAATCAATTAAATTCCTACTTGCTACTTAGATGGATGACATGATTTTATCTAAATGGAATTCTGGTAAAGCCATATTCCCATCTTCTCAAGGGATTTGTTCTTTTGTTTTGTTTTTTTTTTCTTTTCCTGAGAACCTTATCACAAAGACAAGCAATCTCTTGATGCTTAGATCTTCATATTTAGTCTTTTTGGAACATTTGATACTCTTTTGAGTCTTTAGAGAGGAGCCCCGAATTTGCCTTCAAGGGATAACTGGAAAGGATGTATTTCAAACAATTGGGATCAGACAGTGGAGGGTACCCTGATAACAAAACCTTTCTTGTGAGATAATAAGAGAATGTTTTAATCCACCTGTCATTTATGCAATGCTTATAACATTGCTGGTATCAAAACATTTATAGGTCTGGTTCTCCCTGCATGGAGTTGAAAGTCTCCATGTTGCATGAAGAAAGGAAAAGGTTGCTACGGTGACATGTCACATAGGCTCTGACAGAGGAACTGAGAGCAGGGCAGGATGTGAAAGCTGTGGAAGGAAAGGCTCGGGAAATGCGACTCACAAATGTTGGTTCACCTTTAGGAATGAGCCTTAGCAATGGTGCACAAGAATGACCAATGAATGATGTACTTACAAAGTACATAAGGACTTTCACCTTTGTTCTAAATCAGGGGAAGAAATGAAGCTTAAACTAAACCTCTCATTTAAATAGGTGATAAGAAAAGGAGATAGAGCAATGAGAATGTTTGTAAGTTTTGGAGCCCTGGAAAATGTTTTTTTTTTGTTTTTGTTTTAAATATTTTCTTTATTTACATGTCATATGATATCTCCTTTCCCATTTTCCCCTC
>NW_022196915.1:104202095-104203919 GCF_008632895.1 Mastomys coucha
GGCCAAGGGCCTCTCCTCCCATTGATGACCAACTAGGCCATCCTCTACTATACACATGCTGCTGGAGCCATTAGTCCCACCATGTGTACTCTGGTTGGTGGTTTAATCCCAGGGAACTCTGAGGGTACTAGTTAGTTCATATTGTTGTTCATCCTAAGGGACTGCAGCTCCTTGGGTCCTTTCTCTAGCTCCTTCATTGGGGACCCTGTACTCAGTCCAATGGATGGCTGTGAGCCTCTACTTCTGTATTAGACAGGTACTGTCAGAGCCTCTCAGGAGACAGCTATATCAGGCTGAATTGTCCTTCCTTGAGTCTCTGCTCCATAGTTTGTCTCTGCACCTCCTTCCATGGGTATTTTGTTCCCCCTTTTAAGAAGGAATGAAGTATCCACATTTTGGCCTTCCTTCTTCTTGAGTTTTTTTTGGTTTATGGATTGTACTTTGTGTATTCTGATCTTTTCGGCTAATATCCACTTATCAGAGAGTGCATACCATGTGTGTTCTTTTGTGATTGGGTTACCTCACTCAGGATGATATTCTCCAGATCCATCGATTTCCCTAAGAATTTCATAAATTCATTGTTTTTAATAGCTGAGTGGTACTCCATTGTGTAGAGTATCCATTTCTGTATCCATTCGTCTGTTGAGGGACATCTGGGTTGTTTCCAGTTTCTGGCTATTATAAATAAGGTGGAGCTATGAACATAGTGGAGCATGTGTCTTTATTACATGTTGGAGCATCTTCTGGGTATATGCCCAGGAATGGTATAGCTGGGTCCTTTGGTAGTACTATGTCCAATTTCCTGAGGAACCACCAAACTGATTTCCAGAGTGGTTGTACCAGCTTGCAATTCCACCAGAAATGAAGGAGTGTTCCTCTTCTCTACAACCTCTCCAGCATCTGCTGTCACCTGAGTTTTTTATCTTAGCCATTCTGACTGGTATGAGGTAGAATCTCAGGGTTATTTTGATTTGCATTTCCCTGATGACGAAGGATGTTGAACATTTCTTTAGGTGCTTCTCACCTATTTGGTAATCATCAGTTGAGAATTCTTTGTTCAGCTTTGTACCCCATTTTTAATAGGGTTATTATGTTCTCTGGAGTCTAACTTCCTGAGTTCTTTGTATAGATTGGATATTAGCCCTCTATCAGATATAGGATTGGAAAAGATCTTTTCCCAATTTGTTGGTTGTCATTTTGTCCTATGGACAGTGTCTTTTACCTTACAGAGACTTTGTAATTTTATGAGGTCCCATTTGTCAATTCTTGATCTTAGAGCATAAGCTATTGTTGTTCTGTTCTGGAAAATTTCCCCTGTTCCCATGTGCTCGAGGCTCTTCCCCACTTTCTTTTCTATTACTTTTAGTGTATCTGGTTTTATGTGGAGGTTTTTGATCCACTTGAACTTGAGCTTTGTATAAGGAGATAAGAATGGATTGAATTGCAGTCTTCTACATGCTAACCATCAGATGAGCTAGCAACATTTGTTGAAAATGCTCTTTTTTCCCCCACTGGATGGTTTTAGCTCCTTTGTCAAAGATCAAGTGACCATTGGTGTGTGGGTTCATTTCTGGGTCTTCAATTCTATTCCATTGATCCACCTGCCTGTCACTGTACCAATACCATGTAGTTTTTTTTTTATCACTATTGCTCTGTAGTACAGCCTAAGTTCAAAGATGGTGATTCCACCAGAGGTTCCTTGTGGACTCCTTCCCCCCGCCCCTTATTGCTTGGGAGTGACTTGGTTCTGTAAAGTAGCCCAGACAGGCTGCAAGCTGGAGTTGAGCACCTGCTGTGTGGAGGAGTCCTGACTGCTGCTCCTTA
>NW_022196915.1:104205366-104207387 GCF_008632895.1 Mastomys coucha
GGGAGTGTGCGCAAGAATCCGGCATTGGATCTGCCAGTCAGCCGGTCTGCCAAGCAGGGTCAGGTGCGTGCAGTCGGCTAATCTCCGGGTACAGCTGTCTGTGTACCTCCCACTCTGCCTGCCCGCAGCTCCTGGGTGACCTGCTCAGATCGGAGCAGAGAGCAGGGATTGACTGGCTAGACAGCCTGGTTCAGAGTGGCTGCCTGCTGGCCGTGTGCGGAGCTTGGGGGCCCGCCGCCTGCTCTGTTGCAGCTCCCCGGTGGCTGAGCCGTGTTTGACTGTTCTGCGCAGAGCCAAGCACGTGGGTTGCCCGCTGGCTCTGCACTCTGCGGTTCAGTGATTCCTCCTGCAGCAGCCTGCGCGCTTGGTCCAGCTACAGAATACAGCAGGTGGACGGGCGGCTGCTATGACGGTGCACAAGCATTTTAGCTATTTAGGCGACATCTAGTTATCTTACCTATTACTAGCCTATGTCAGGCAGGATGTACTAGAGATCCAGAGAGCGACAGAGGTCTCAGTTACCAAGATTCCCAATGTAGAACACCTAGAAGCGCAGCTCGCCTGCTCTGGGCTGGTTCGTACAGGGAAGTGCAGGTTGCAGAAGTCAGTCCTCGGACTACATTTCCCAAACTGCCTTGTGGCGGCTGGCCTAGCCCAGGAGCCCCAATCGTTGTGCCTGCTTACGTGAGCGTCTGGCTGCCCGCACCACACCCAAGTCCTCCGTCCTGGGCCAGCCAGTGCGAGGTGGAGTTTGGGGGGGGGGGAGGAGGGTTACCCGCACCTGCTGGAGTAGGGTGCGCACCCGCTGGGCTGTTCGGTGTGGCGTGCGTGCAGCCCTGGACATCTACTTACTTACTGGACAGAATTGATTTCAAAGAGTTTAGGTTGCCTTTAACTGGGAGGCACCTTCTAAATTCTTGGATTAGACGTTTTTTCCTTAGAAATTAATATTAAAAGGGTTAGATTTGATGATTTTCCGTTGATTATTGTTTTACAGTCTGGTTACAAGTTCATTTTTTTTACAAGCTTGGTCCCTGGCTCTGCTGTAACTATAAGGACTCTTCTCCATTTTGGCCACTAGCAAGCCAGCAGTGCCTGCTGGGTGGTTCCTAGACCTCTCCAGCATGTTGCACTGTAGGCCCGGGGAAGAGTCCTGCTTAACTCTAACCACTAGAAGTGTGGGGGCTCAGGAACTCAGCCTCTCTATGCGCCGTGGAATGCACAGGAGGGACGTGATCATTTACACCTGCCCTGCTATGAACCAGGTGGTTACAGCTCTGGGGTCAGAAAATTTTTGTTTCTTGACTTGATTTAGAACAGTATAGACTAGGTTTCCTTCTCCGGTGACATTTTCTAAGATAGTATACATGCCTACTAGACTTCCTAGTGTTCAGTTACCAAATTATCATTCTTGCACGTATAATTCTATTCTTTATTGGTCATATTAGGGCTCTTTCTTGCCTGCTAAGACTTTTGGCCAGAGACTAAATCAATTGACAGAGCCCCCATATAGAGAGATTTTTGTTTCTGATCCTGTGGACCTAGCTAGACAGGATCATGAGAAGATTCACCTATCCAGCCAGACTCTGCGGCCCAAACATTATATTTCCAGAATATAAGCAAGAATGATCCTTAAACTGTGCTCAAAATGTGTTATTTTTTTCTCCAGTCCCACATTTGGGGTCTACCCCAGAGGGCTGATACCTAATAATTCTGACATATAGATATAACACATTATGCAGAATTTAGATAGCTTAAACATTTATATGTCTACATTGATATCTGCTCAAGATTTATTTTTGCTTCCCTACAAACAAGAGAAGCCTCTAATGATGTTTTTGTTCTTGGTTTGTCTAATTTTCAATGCTCTTAGCGTGCCCTAAACCATTTTTACAGACAATGGGCCTTCTTTCACCAGAAAAGATTTTCCTTTTTTTCATTTTTTCTGAGGTATTATTGTTGTTTACATGACTAAATTTTGTCTTTTTAGACCAAGGGGGGAATATCCACTCCCCAGAGAC
>NW_022196915.1:104208455-104219418 GCF_008632895.1 Mastomys coucha
GACCCAATTAACCCAGTTGGTATATTTACCCACGGAGGAAGAGAGACCGTCTGGGCCGGTCCCCTTCAGTTCCTTTATTGTTAAGAATAGTTTTCGCTATCCTAGGTTTTTTGTTATTCCAGATGAATTTGCAAATCGCTCTTTCTAAGTCTGTGAAGAGTTGAGTTGGAATTTTGATGGCGCTTGCATTGAATCTGTAGATTGCGTTTGCTAAGATGGTCATTTTTACTATATTAATCCTGCCAATCCACGAACATGGGAGAACTTTCCATCTTCTGAGATCTTCTTCAATTTCTTTCTTCAGAGACTTGAAGTTCTTGTCAAACAGATCTTTTACTTGCATAGTTTGAGTTACACCAAGGTATTTTATATTGTTTGTAACTATTGTGAAGGGTGTTGTTTCCCTAATTTCTTTCTCAGCCTGTTTATCCTTAGTGTAGAGGAAGGCCTCTGATTTGCATGAGTTAATTTTATATCCAGTGACTTTGCTGAAGTTGTTTATCAGGTTTAGGTGCTCTCTGGTGGAATTTTTGGGGCCACTTAAGTATACTATCATATCATCAGGAAATAGTGATAATTTGACTTCTTCCTTTCCAATTCGTATTCCTTTGATATCCTTTTGTTGTCTAATTGCTATGGCTAGGACTTCAAGTACAATATTGAATAGGTAGGGAGAGAGTGGGCAGCCTCTGATTTTAGTGGGATCGCTTCAGGTTTCTCTCCATGTAGTTTGATGTTGGCTACTGGTTTGCTGTATATTGCTTTTACTGTGTTTGGGTATGGGCCTTGAATTCCTGATCTTTCCAAGACTTTTATCATGAAGGAATGTTGGATTTTGTCAAATGCTTTCTCAGCATCTAATGAGATGATCACATGATTTTTTTCTTTGAGTTTGTTCATACAGTGAATTACATTGATGGATTTCCATATATTGAACCATCCCTGCATCCCTGCATCCAAGTCAGATGAAGCTGACTTGATCATGATGGATGATCATTTTGATGTGTTCTTGGATTTGGTTTGCAAGAATTTTATTGAGTATTGAGGTTTTCTTTCTTTGTTAGGTCTTTCTGTGGTTTAGGTATCAGAGTAACTGTGGCTTCATAGAGCAAATTGGGTAGAGTACCTTCTGTTTCTATTTTGTGAAATATTTTGAGGAGTATTGGTATTAGGTCTTCCTTGAAGGTCTGCTAGAACTCTGCACTAAACCCATCTTGTCCTGGGCTCTTTTTGGTTGGGAGATTATTAACGACTGTTTCTATTTCATTAGCAGATATGGGACTGTTTAGATCATTTATCTGATCTTGATTTAACTTTGGTACCTGGTATCTGTCTAGAAAATTGTCCATTTCATCCAGGTTTTCCAGTTTTGTTGAGTATAGGCTTTTGTAGTAGGATCTCATGATGTTTTGGATTTCCTTGGTGTCTGTTGTTATGTCTCCCTTTTCATTTCTGATCTTGTTAATTAGGATATTGTCTCTGTGCCCTCTAGTTAGTCTGGCTAAGGGTTTGTCTATTTTGTTGATTTTCTCAAAGAACTAGCTCCTGGTTTGGTTGATTCTTTGTATAGTTCTTTTTGTTTCTATTTGGTTGATTTCAGCCCTGAGTTTGATTATGTCCTTCCTTTGACTCCTCTTGGGTGATTTTGCTTCTTTTTGTTCTAGAGATTTCAGATGGGCTGTCATATTTCTGGTGTATGCTCTTTCCAGTTTCTTTTTGGAGGCACTTATAGCTATGAATTTTCCTCTTAGGACTGCTTTCATTGTGTTCTATAAGTTTGGGTATGTTGTGGTTTCATTTTCATTAAACTCTAGAAAGTCTTTAATTTCTTTCTTATTTCTTCCTTGACCAAGTTATCATTGAGTAGAGTGTTGTTAAACTTCCTCGTGTATGTGGGCTTTCTATTGTTTATATTGTTATTGAGGAGCAGACTTAGTGCATGGTGATCTGATAGGATGCAAGAAATTATTTCAATCTTCTTGTTTCTGTTGAAGTCTGATTTGTGACTGATTACATCGTCAATTTTGGAGAAGGTACCATGAGGTGCTGAGAAGAAGGTGTATCCTTTTGTTTACCCTGGAAAATGTTAACCAGCCCTGAATGACCAGAACTTGGAGTGTTATAAAACCTGGAAGAGATGAGCCCAGGTTTGGGCAGAGAACAGACTTGTGTCTTCTTGTAAGCCATGATGTAGAAGCCTTCATTTGGTCCTGATGCCAAGAAACCACTAAAGACTCTAAGGAAATTCAGAAATAATCCAAGTAATTAGTCACTTCTGACTGCAGGGTGGAGGATGTGTGAGAGATGATACAGGGAGACATGTTAGGGGACATTTAGGTATCCTACCAAGAGCCCAGAGTGTTTTTTTTTTTTTCAGGAAGTATTTGAGTTGAGTTAGAATGACCAATCTGGAGGCCAGTAGGTGGGTCCGAATAGACTGGCTGATTTATAGCCTCTTAGATGACAAAAGAGGGCAGACCTGCCTCTTATTTCTGCTTCCTGCTGTTCCTCCCTGAGTCCCATGGAGAAGTAATAGTATTTATATCAAGAAAGTGAGCAGCTCAAATGAAAGAACCATAAATCCCTTTGCAACTCAGGTGCGTGGTAGGCTCCCCGCCCCATAAAATGAAATGCTTGCTTAATGGAACTGTCAGGTGATAGATCATTAAAAATAATTGTTGTTGCTGGATCACTATTTGATTTTTTGGCTCAGGAGTTTAAAGAATTGAGTGGCATCATCATAATAACACTTCCATTTCTATCTCCTATTTATTAAAAAAAAATGCTCCAAGCACTGATGTAAAAAGTGAAAAATGGGAGTCAGCTTGATAGAAAACATTGTTTTGTTCTTGAATTGTTTTATTATCCATGAGTCCATTACCTAATTGAGAAAATCAAAACTATTTTAATTAATAGTTACATCTAAATTATCTTTTAAATAGTTAATATATTTGACAAAATGGTATGTTGTGTTTATCCATTATATATGAAGATAATTTAGTAGGAACCTAATACGTGAGAAAAGTGTTATCATTTAGAAACCTTACGGTCTCAGGAGATTAACAAAAATTAACTTTACCAGTCTTCTCTTTGCAAAGATGTATGATAAGTGATCAACAAAAATGCATTCAACACAAAATAAGTTTACCAGTCTTCTCTTTGCAAAGATGTATGATAAGTGATCAACAAAAATGCATTCAACACAAAATATATTGAGTTTAAGTTTTGTTGGGGAAGTAGAACTCAAAGAATTATGAGCTCAAAGAGAAAAAGAGTGATGTAAAATTTATTGATGTTAAAGGGGAAATCATTTGTGTATTTTTTTAATTAGGTGATGGCTGTAGAGATTTCACATGCTTTAAGCACTGGGCATGTTTGAAAGAATGAAGTAATAGCTATATTTGAAGTGTTGTCATAAAATTTCCCCAAATGTAAGAAAAAATATTTTTGCTAGGAATATTTTATGTGGAATATTTTTCAATGTCAACTTTAAAATATGAGATTTTTTTTTAACTGAACATTCTTTTCTGCTGGATATACATGAGCATGAGAGCTTGGGGAACGGGAATGGCAGCAGTGTGAGCACGGGACAGACCCAAAGTGTGAGAACAGGATAGACCCAAAGTGTGAGAACAGGATAGACCCAAAGCGCATCGGCAGCAGTGTGAGCACAGGATAGACCCAAAGCGCATCGGCAGCAGTGTGAGCACAGGAGAGACCCAAAGCGCATCGGCAGCAGTGTGAGCACAGGAGAGACCCAAAGCGCATCGTGGAGAGAAATGTCTCCCTCTCTTAACCCTACAATAAGAAAGTGGACAGAGAAGGCGTGCTCATTGTAAGATCATAGACTGGCTGTGGAATAGAGATTAGGCAGTATGAGAGAGCAGATATCCAAAGGGACTAGGAACTCTGTGTTTCAAGACACAAGAGCACCAGATGATGGTTGAGAAGTCAAAGTATGGTGGATTTCCAGCACTTGCTCATCTGCAGAATTAAACTTATTGGCCCTTTAATGGTAACCTCTTACTCCTCTCTTAGACCAGCCATGTTCTAGCCTGTTTCTGAGTCTACTATTTTAGGTGTTTCCTGTCAATGAAACCATACAGCATTTGTCTCCTGCACCTTGCTCACTTCTCTAAAAACAATGTCTCCCATTCATTCATTCATTCATTCATTCATGTTCATTCATGTTGTTTGGAATGGCTAGATTCCTACTTAGAATTTTCTATTACAGGTATTTATTATGTGTCTGTATGTGACACACATATGTGTATGAGGTCAGAGGACAACCCAGAGGAGTTTGACGTCTCTGACTACTATGTTATCCTGGGGATCAAACTCAGCTCACTGGGCTGGGACCCCAATGCCTTTACCTTTTTGCTAGCCAAATATCCTCCCTCCCTTTTTTGGCTAAATAATAAAGATACCAAGTGGTGATAAAAATTTGGTGAAGGGCTGGGGAGATGGGTCAGAGGGTAAGATGATTATGTGCAATCATCACCAGCATTCATGTGCAGAGCAGGGTACTCTAACAGTGTATACTTGTAATCCCAGTCCTGGGGAGGTAGAGACTTGGAGCTCCAAGGCAGGCTCTTGGAGCTTGATGACCAGCTAGTCTAGGCAGAGTAATGAGCTCTGAGTCCAGTGAGAAACCCTGGCCCTGTCTTATAAAGTAACAGTGAATAGAACAATGAAGAAAGACATCTGATGTTGACTTCTGACCTCCACTGTCATGCATGTCGATCTGTGTATGGACACATATACACTGCACACACATATTCAGACACACACACTACACAGACACGCACTACACAGACATATACACAGCTACACAGACACACAAATACACACTCATACACATACAAGCACACATCCACACACAGACACACAAGCACACACAGTACACAGACATACCCATACTACACATACACAGATACACACTACACACATACACACAGAAACATACAAGCACACACAGTACACAGACACACAAACACTACACACACAGAGACACACACACACTACATATACACAGGCACACACACTACACACACATACACACAGAAACATACAAGCATACATAGTACACAGACATATACATACTACACACACAGACACACACACACTACACACACAGAAACAGACACACACACACACATACACACACACACACACACCTACCATCTTGATGAGAATAAAACCTAATGTAGTGGCCATGGGCAACAGTGTCATGATTCTCCCAATTGTTAACAACAGGCTACGATTCAGCTCATAAAATAACTGAAATTGGACTTCAAAGTAATACCTTCATGACCATGTTCACTGCAGCCATTTTTTTTTCTAGCACACATCTTTTTTTTTTAATGTTATCATTGTATTTACTGGTTTGTTTGTTTCTTTTTTAAATTAATAGTTGTGTTATCTTTTCTTGGAGAATTTCAGTCAGTGTTTTTTTATTATGTTCTTTCCTGTTTCCAAACCCCTTCCAGATCATCCACCACCCCTCTTCACCCACCGGACTTCATGTTCTCTCTCTCTCTCTTAAAAAAAAAGAAAAGAAAGAAAGAAAAAAAGAAAAAAGAAAAAAAAGGAAACTGCGGCTCTGAAAACATGGAATCCTATCTGCCTTAGCTAACTACTCGGGTGGGGTTGCTGTGGGGTGTGCTTGGTACACCCCGTTTTTAAAAGTAGGGTCAAGAGTAGATAGGAGCAGTACAAATCAACTCTACTCTACTGATCAGTGCTGAAAGTTTACCTTTATTTATAAAATGTTCCTTGAATATTTTTCTCAGTTTTCGTGGTATTCTGTAAGCTCTTTGAAGACAAGGTTGGGTTTTAAGCATCTCCAGGTGTCATGATGAGCTCAGCCACAGAGGAACAAAACTTGCTCTACTACGTTCATTGAATTATTTTAACTAATAAAACTTTTTTGTTAAGCCACCTTAATAACACCACTCAATTGACGGAGCCTTTTGGGATAGAGTTGCTCTTTTTGCAACAACAAAGCTGTCAGAGTTTAAATAATTGACAAGGCTGTTAAAAGCTTCTGCTTGTGTAATTAGACAATCCTTTAAATTTACGAGCATCTCAGGGGTAGAACCACGGTGGCTTTAGCTACATCCGGTCTGAGCAGCTTTTATTTTAAGTGTCAACACCTTTATATGCAAATTAGTAATTCTTCAGGAGGTATTAGGTGCTTTTAAAGAAGCTTATGAGTAAATTTTCCCTGGGGTGCTTCCCTGGTTGTTTAAATGATTATATTTAAATTTGAATTATTTGAGGATATAGATCAGAATTGGCTTAGATTTACTAATTAGTCGGACAGATTTTTTTTTTTTTAAAAAAGGGGACTGTAAAGGGTTTTATCCAGATTTTAAAAAAATTCTATCTCCTTCTGTTCATGCCCAAAGATGTGGTCTTGAGCATAAACAAACCGAAAAGGATACCCCTGAGGGTTTTAATTCATTCAAATTAAGATGAATGTAGAAAGATAATAGAGTTGTTTTACAAAGCTGGTCTGGAAGTCAGCACAGTAGTTTAACCATTCCTCTGGGGAAATGACATCATCCTTACATGCAGGCTCAGTGAGCAAACAGTAATTATTCAGCATTATAAACATTCTTTCCTTCCTCATCTTAGCCTCTGTGCTTGGGAGTTTAGTGATATGAATCCAACGAACAGGTTCTTTTATTTTAAATCTAAAAACTTCTTTTAAGGATATTAATGTTTTTCCTGGAAGCGAGGTGTCAGATCCTCTGGAACTGGAGTTACAGGTGGTTGGGAATACATCCTGTGTATGCCTGGGACCAAACCTGGTTTCCTGGAAAAAGCAGCCAGTGCTCTTAATGCTTCTGCCATCTTTTCAGCCCCAACGATGCAGGTTCGTTTTTTTCCCCCAATAACTATTATTTTATTTTATTTTATTTACTTTACATCCCGATCGCAGCCTCTCTGGCTCCTCTCCTCCAAGTCCCACCCTTACAAATCCATCCTCCCTTTGTCCCATTTCCTCCTTAGAGGAGCACACCTTGTGTACCACCCTACCTTGGGGCAGCTAGTCCCAGCAGTACTAGGCACATCCTTTCCACTGAGGCCCAACCAAGCAGTCCAGGTAGAAGGAAGGAGATCTGAAGATAGGGAACAGAGATCAAGGTAGTCCCCGCCCCACTTGTTAGGGGACCCACATGAATACCAAGATGCACATTTACTACAAATGTGTAGGGGATCTTGGCCCAGCCCCTAAATACTGTCTGGTTGGTTGCCCAGGCTTTGTGAGCCCCCATGGTCCTGGGTTAGCTTACTCCGCAGGTATTTTTTTTGGTGTCCTTGACCTCTCTGGCTTGCTCACTTCTGTCCCCTACTCTTCCACAAGACTTCCTGAACCCTCCCTGATGTTTGGCCATGGGTGTCTGCATCTACCTCGATCTGCTGCTGGATGAAGCCTCTCAGGAGACAGTGATGCTAGGTTTCTTACATCCTACAGAGGGCTAATATCCAAAATATATCATTAGTTCAAGAAATTAGACAGCAACAAATCAAATAACCCAATTGAAAACAGAGTATAGGGTTAAACAGAGAATTCTCAACAGAGGAATCTTGAATGCCTGAGAAGCACTTAAAGAAATGTTCGATGTCTTTAGTCATGAAGGAAATGCAAATCAAAACACTTCTGAGGATACACCAATTAGAATGTCTAAAATCAAAAACTGATGACAGCACATGTTGGCAAAGACACGGAGCAAAGGGAACCCCGCTCCATTGCTGGTGGGACTTTTCCAATTTGAAAAATCAATCTGGTGATTTCTCAGAAAACTGGGAATAGTTGTGACTCAAGATCCAGCTATACCACTTCTGGGCATATACCCTACAGAAGCCCCCCTATACCACAAGGACAGTCATTCAGCAATGTTCATAGAATCTTTTTATTTATAATAGCCAGAAGTTGGAAACAACCTAGATGCTCTCAACTGAA
This sequence comes from Mastomys coucha, assembly GCF_008632895.1. Taxonomy (NCBI): domain Eukaryota; kingdom Metazoa; phylum Chordata; class Mammalia; order Rodentia; family Muridae; genus Mastomys; species Mastomys coucha. The sequence goes on from NW_022196915.1 coordinate 104,216,428, forward strand.
GAGTGGATACAGAAAATGTGGTACATCTTCACAATGGAGTACTACTCAGCTATTAAAAACAAAGGCATCATGAATTTTTCAGGCAAATGGATGGAACTTGAGAGTATCATCCTGAGTGAGGTAACCCAGAGCCAGAAAGGCATGTATGGTATATAATCACTGAAAGTGGACATTAGCCATAAAGTGCAGGATAACCATGCTACAATCCAAACAAATTGGATAATAATGAGGTTTCCAAGGGAGGATACACCAGTCTCACTCAGAAGCGGGGGGCTGCAGAGTCAGTGGAGGTGGAATGAGAGAGGGACTTGGTATGATGGAGGTTCCCAAGGTACCATTTAGTGGAATTAGGAAGCCTCACGTTTGTAATAGGTAGAGAGGTGAGTGACAAAGCTCTCCCTTTGGATGATAATAGGAAAAGGAAGGTTCCATATCAAACCCAACTCTGCCATAGAAAACCTTAGAAGCAATTGCAGACTAGAGATCTTTTCCTAATAAGAAAAAAAAGGACCATTTTTTTCCTCTCTTTTCATGATGTTCACTGTACTCAGGTACTGATGAGGCTGCTTCTTAGCTTTCACAGGGGATGCCATGGTGAGAGATCAGAAATCCCAAGCGCCCGCTTTCTCAGTACAAAGCGTGTCGAGTTCCCATGCACTCCATCGATGCTGGTATTAGTCAGTGAAAGTAAACAAAGGCAATTGTGTCTGTCATCCAGTTGTGGGTGTTTGCAGGTGGCAAGAGTATTACACAAGCCGGTTTTAAACTTTTACCAGAAGAAAGAAAATTGAAATCGGTGGGTGCCTCTGGCGCTAATTACTGAGGAGTATTCTGGCAGGGATTGAAATCTATGGGTGGCCTGTGACAGAACTCTTCCAGGTATGCTGCGTTCCATACACAGATAATGAAGCGCTGTCAGTTTTTCTCACGGGAAATTAAAATACAGTGGGTTTTCTCTCTAAGGTAGGTGTAACCATGTTTGAAAATAAAATTGTTGTTGCTGTAAATACTTATTAACTTTCAGTGATATCCCCATTTCTGTGCTTTGAAGTCACAGCATGTACCAATGATTAATCTTAATCACTTTCCATAATATCAGAATTTTGCGTCATCACCCACTTGGAGGAGAGATTGGCAGCTGTGGTGCTGATTCTGTGCATGGCTACTACATCCTCCCATGAACAGTGAACAGTGAGGTTAGCCTCGCACCCTACAGAGCTGGCCCTGCAGTTATCACACCGAGGTTGGATGCTGATGTGCACAGGGTTCGGAGGCCAGAAGGAGCAGAACAGAGGGACACATGGTAGAGTCGTTAGCCGCTTCACCTTCATTATTTCCATTTCTTCCAACAGCTCAAGGCCATCCACTTAGAATTTCCTTAACTTGCTCATGGTTTCAGTGTTCTCAGTCATATGATCTAATTTACAGAGATCTTTCAGATGCCGAAACTTGAAGGTTGACTTTAGTCTTCTCTTTGGCTTCTGTTGGGTGGTCCGTGCAAAGACTGCTAGGCCATTCTTGTCCTATGTATAACCCACAACATTTCAGTTCTCCAACTGTCCTGAGTCTTTGGCTTCTATGTGGGCATTACAGGGGTCTTAGCCACTAATGCAAATTCAAGAAGTCACTAGTGACAAGCAGGCTAGGAGACATTATATAGCCTTCCAACTAAGTGACACAAAAGTTGATGATTGTCTGATTGACTTTTCTATGAATGGAAGTCCTCACATGTCTACTTGTTTGTTGGATTGCAATAATGTGGGAGGGGTCATTGACAAGTCACATTTATTAATATTGTACATTATTATTTCCTCTAAGTACAAAAGAGTTCAATAGAGTTAAGAATTTTAAGATAAATAGGCTAGGCCTAATCAGTAAAAAGAAGCCATACAAAGTATCCATTTCATATTCAATTTAATAACATAAATATTACGTACATTGATATGGCTTCCTATTTTGAGTTGTGACAACTATTTTCTCTTAGTGAAGATTGCATTTGTAAGTATTACCTAGCCCAATATATTGTTCTGACCACTAAAACACAAAAAGTCATAGCCACATGAAGCCACACACAGCAACTGTGGCCTATCAACCAGTGAACCCAGGACATTGCCTTGGAATACTTTGCTTGCTCCTTCCCTTCCCTCCAGGGGATGAGCTCCTTTGAAAAGGAGGGGAATGAGTTAGCTAGCAGGAAGAACTTCTGAGGTGGAGACTGACCTGCATCATCGAGGACGTTTACAGAAGGCGTTTGAAGAGATGGTGAGGCCGCTTCGTTTCCAGTGTGACCAGAGGCAGTCCTGCGGAATCACACATGATTGAGGTGATTTTTCCACCTAGTTTTCAGATCACATCATTTTAAGGCAGATACTTCAAAAATGGCGTCCTAATAGAGACTTGATTGAAATATTTACTGGAGACGCTGCCCTGAAGCTTCTCTGGCTTCCAGAAATTCAGCTTGTGTTTCCTTTCTGATGTGTGAGGAAGAAACATGAATGTACCCTCTCAAGTAAACATAAGGAGTCTTTTTTAGAGATCGGGAAGCAGATGATGGAAGTTGTCTTCTGATGAGGGAAAGCATTTACACTCGAGAGGATTCATAACTTTATGGCCCAGATAGTGCAAAATGATGTGACAGCCTCAAAACCTCATTTCCGTGGGACTCTTTCTGGAGAATGGTAATAGATTTGCTTAGTGACTGCTAGGGACAAACTCAGGGAGCAAGGGGTGGAGTAGTCACAGTTCTAGGAGGATGCATTCAGCCTTGATGAATATTGCAGAAATTGTTTTGTACTTCATGATTCCAGGGCTAAGTGAGTGACAACTTGAGGAGCCAATCAGACATTTCCAGGTTTTTTTCTGGTTGTATAAAGTCTTTGCACAAGGATTCTTTCTTCTGTGCCGTCCTAGAACTCATCACTGATCCTTGTCCTTCCTCTCCAGCAGCAGTGTGTCTCTGCAGTAGATTCTTTTTTTTTTTTTTTTAGATAT
>NW_022196915.1:104227834-104255210 GCF_008632895.1 Mastomys coucha
CCCTGCCGCCCGGCGGCTCCCCTGCGACTCTTGGGGTCTGTGCCTCCCTGCTGACTGCTCCCGGCTTATGCAGTAGATTCTTGATAGAAGAAACACCTGCCATTGTGCAACCTCTTCTGACTTCCCTTGATAGTTCCCTCTGTGTGTGTGTGTGTATCTTGATAGAAGAAACACCTGCCATTGTGCAACCTCTTCTGACTTCCCTTGATAGCTCCCTCTGTGTGTGTGTATGTGTGTCTGCATGTATATGAATGTTTATACATGTGTGTGAACATGTATGCATGTGTGTGCATGTATGTGAATGGGTATGTATGCATGTGTGTGAATGTATATGTAAGCATGTGTGAATGTACATGTGAGTGTGTGTATGTGTGAGTGTGCATACATGTGTGTATGTGTGTGCATGTATGTAAATGAGTGTGTGCATATATGTAAATGAGTGTGTATGCACATGTAAGTATGTGTGCATGTATGTGTGAGTGCATGTATATGCAAATGTGTATATGGAAGTGTGTGTACGTGTGTGTGTGTGTATGTGTGTGTCTATAACTGAATGACTCCAAAGCCACAAAATCAACATGACAGCATTACAGAGTGAGGTCTATGTTGATATGGAAACAATTTATTTACCTTATGCTCTGGTTTCTTATTGAAAACATCAATCAGTCTGAAGGACCATCTCAATTTTGTATTGTGTTAGTATTACTTTCATAGAATAAATCTTTTAACTGGGTCCTCACATGGCAGCTATGTAATGGTAATCTCTCAGACACAGAATGTAACATTTAGATTTAATTAAGACTATAATGAGCCGGGCGGTGGTGGCTCACGCCTTTAATCCCAGCACTTGGGAGGCAGAGGCAGGTGGATTTCTGAGTTCGAGGCCAGCCTGGTCTACAAAGTGAGTTCCAGGACAGCCAGAGCTACACAGAGAAACCCTGTCTTGAAAAACCAAAAAAAAAAAAAAAAAAAAAAAAAAAAAAAAAAAAAAAAAAAAAAAAAAAAAAAAAAAAAAAAAAAAAAAAAAAAAAAAAAAAAAAAAAAAGACTATAATGAGAATGTAATATAGTTAATATTATCACTGAATTCCTTATAATTTATTTTCTTTTAAAAAGCTACTGCTGTGTCCAGCATGAAAGCAGTCGTTATTCGAATGCTTATCCTAGAGACTTACAGAGACTTCCAGCCCAAGCTCACCAGCAGGCAGAATGAAAGTTTGACCTTTCTCAATGTGCTTACATCTGTAGCCTTCCTGATGATAAAAGAGGCACACATTCCCTTTGCCTAGTTGATTACTAAAACAATGATCACTAAAATTGGAACTTCTCCATCAGCCTCGTTTGGGGGAAAGGAAAAGGCTGAAGTCTGCCACCAATCCAGGAAGGAATGTCTGACAGCTTAGCATCTTGTCTTACAGGAGAGACTTGAGCAGACGCAGTGTTGATAGGGACCAAGAATGCTAGGTTATGTCCTCCATTTAACCAAAAACTCTTGGCAAGACCATTTGGGACTGGGGCTTCTTGGACCCTTAATTTCTCCCTTAACATGGCTACATCAACTCAATCACCCATTTCTTTTCACCATGATTTGTCTCTTTAATTGGCTTATTGAAGATGGATAGTCAGTTTCAGCTTGTGAGTCCGCCAGGGTCCAGGTGCCACCCCTCCCAGGTTCAGTGACATGCCAACACAGCCTCCTGTTGCTGAGTTCAGGCAAGAGATGAAGAGACTGTGGCCACACAGTCTTTGCTCAGGTTGCTTAACTGTGTTTCTGTGTATTCTGACTTTCTTCTTTGCTAAGTGTTTGGCCTTTCTCATTTCTCACATCTCTTCTGCCAAGAGTCTAGGAGCACTTCTAACCACACTCTTGATTTAGATGGGAATCCTCCATAGATCTCTAACACATTATATCATTTTTATTTACACTATCATATAGTATGTATTTCTTGTATACTTACAAGGCAGATATAATTCCTGTTTGTACTGTGCAGTGAGGACAGACTTTGTGCATTGGATACGAGCTTGCCTCTCAGAGTTCATTAAATGTTTAATAATTAGATCATTGCATTTCTAATGAGTCAATTTATGCCTCAGGACCTGGCTGGATTAGGATGATTTTACAGATATTAAAAAGTATTTTGTTGATATTTGAGGAAATTTTAGAAGTGTTTGGACTGGTAGGGAACATATTCATTTAATTTATTATTAAATTAACATTTAACAATAGAGAATAATAAATGATAGGCCCCCAACACCTGAAATTGCTATGCAACCTATTTTTAAAATTGGATCCATGTAAGGGGCCTTTGTGTTTTTGTTACAAACACACATACATGCCATCTCTGATTTATATGGAAGTCTATGCCCATAAACTTATATTGAAGTCTCATGCATGACAAATACGTTTGTTGTTATTGTTGTTGTTGATGATGATGTTGATGTTCTCTTTTGTAAATGTCATGCGGTCCTTCCATTCCTGGTTCTATTTCCCCTTCCTGGCTTCTGGTCTTGGTTCTGTGGTCTCCACTTCACTCTGTCTGCATAAGAGCACTTTTATTCTCAATCCTCCCCCTGCATCTCTGGGGAGATGGAGCAAGTCTCTTTACTTTAAATCCTGCTCTCCTCCTGCTACTGATTTCTAAAGTTGCTTTTCTGCAGTCGTGGTGGCTCAATACCACTTGTAAGACAGAGCAGCCAGAAGGACATGCCGTCCTAACAACAGATTCTTAGCAAGGAGAGGAGACAGCAGTGATTAGGAAAATGTAGTATTTACTGCCACAAACTGAGAGTCTGAGAGAAAAGATTAACAGAAGATAAGGTAAAAAGGTAAGCTGGTACTCGGAATGCATAATGAACAGAGATTCGAGGTTGATAGGAAAGAAGAAGGAGGTGAGGAGAAGGAGAAAGAAGAGGGAAAAGTGGATAGGAATGCATAATGAACAGAGATTCGAGGTTGATAGGAAAGAAGAAGGAGGTGAGGAGAAGGAGAAAGAAGAGGGAAAAGTGGATAGGAAACTTACGTAGAATTTCAAACGGAGTTGGGAGTAGAGGGCAGAGGAGCTTTTAAGGGCACAGTGAGGATAGGTATCTGGTACTTGTGATCTCTGCAGAAGTGGATTCATCTTCCCAGTCAGCATCAGGGACAGCTGCTTCATTGGGTTTGGGACCTCTTTTGTTGTGGAATCTGGAGATAATGACCTAAGTCACAATAGCAAAATGGTAGACGGAATGTCAATGTCCACCTACGCACAATCACAATGTGTGTAAATAAAAGATAATCACACATGGAACAGTCTTCAGCCTGAAAGAAACAAAGTTCTGAGGCACAGTGCATGATGAATCTCGAGGTCATCATGGACATGAAATCAACTACACATAAAGTCACCACACATACGTGACTCAGCTCCGATGAAATATCTAAAGTAGTCAAGTATAGAGAGGCAGGAGGAAGAGCAGCGATCCTAAGAGATCAGAGTTCCAGTTTGAGATGAAAAGCTCTGAGAATTGAGCCAATTACCTAACAAACACATGTATTTCATGTACCTGAGCTGCACTTAAGATGGCAAATGTTACCTTATGAGATAGATAGATAGGTAGTTTGTATGTCATGTAGGTGAGGGGAATCCAGGACTTGAAGTACTTTATCAGAGGAGGTAGGTTATAGAGCTGGGAGAAAATAAAATCCAAAAATCCATAGTAGGTTGAATGGTAGCCTCCCCAAACATGTATCTGCGGGCTAACTGTCAGACTTTCAACAAGACCTTTTTTAGATGAAGGATCTTTGCAGAGATAATTAGATATCTCAAGCTGAGATTTCCTAGATGGCCTCCTATCTAACAGCAACTGTCCTAGTGAGAAGAAAGGATCATGTGAAGAGAGGAACAGAGATTGATGCCACACCAGACAAGCCTGTGAACAGGGAAAGGGGGAAGAACATGAGCACACATCACTCCTGGATGTTCAGGGACCTCACCCTGTATCACCTTGTCTCCAGAGCCACGACGGGGTGCATCTACACTGTGCTACATTACTAGGCTTATGCAAATCTCTTATAGAAATCCTGATTTTCATGGAAAAATTTCTGCCTCTTCAGTTTCATGCTGTGCATTCTTAGAGTCCAAGCAGTTCTCTTGTATGCAGTGTACAGTTGGATCTTGTTTGCAATCCATTGAACTGCTCCACGCATTCCATGCCATATTGGAGTGCTCAGGCCTCATGCAGCCAAAAAATGAATGAACTTGGTTCAACACACAACAGTAAACGTTTTTGATAAAAACCTTGTCAAGGACAACATCATGTTGCATGTCAAAAGGATGGGCATGCTTGATTGCTGAAAGGCGCAAATGCTGCTGCTCTTGCTTTATTACGCCGCGACTGTAGTTTCAGTGCCCCCTCCCTGGTGATCTGACATGTTCCATAGCCTCATGCTGCTCTGCGTTCGTTCTTCTCAGGTTATGTTTTGTGTACTTAGGTGCCATTGAGGATGCCATTCAGCCCGCCCACCTAGCGCCTAGAGCTGCGATGGCTTGTCAGATCCCGATAACAACGTAACTTTTAAGCATGCATGTCCTACTCACACTGTTTCATCTGTTCCTGCTGTGACAGAAATATCTAACATAAACAACTTAAGGGAGGAAAGGAAGGGTTACTTTGGCTCATGGTTTTCAGAGTCTGTATGTGGTTGGATGGCGCCTTGGCTTTGGTGCTGAGTGAAGCACGGCAGACTCTCAGGGCATTCAGGTAAGGAGTCTGATTACACGCAGCAGTAAGAAAGGAGATTAGAATAGGAGAAGCTAGAGACACTGTGTGTATCCAACAGGAAGTCCGTACCTGACTCCCAGCTGGGCCAGAACGAGGCTGAGACTTTGCCATGCTTAATGACAGCATGACTCTCCTAAGCCACGTTAGGGCCACTGTTGACACATTCATTTTGATCTTTTGTGTGTGCGTGTGTGTGTTTCATAAAGCAGAAAAGAAGGGAATGAATAGTGAAACACACACGTGCTGCCTGCTATGCAGACGGTGGCAGCGCCGTCCGACCATCGTTCAGCAAGGTGTTTTAGCAGGTGATACACTTGGGAGCAGGACATAAATGGAGTTGCACTGCATAAGAAATGGGAGCAAAAGTTGTAATTTGGAACTTGGACAGTCTTGCGGCGTGTATATTAAAACATTTTGTCATCTCCAAAGTGCGGTAGACGTCGGAACTAGAATTCTCCTGTTTGATTTATTAAATTACTCAATCAATTCAACTGTGACCTCTGAATCTCAATTTTTTTTTCCTTCTTAAAACAGGGCATTGATTTCTATCTCACAGGCCACCCTGAGGATTCGGCAGCCTGCTCAGTAACTGAGATAGTGGAGGGCCCATGTTCTGAAGGCTTGCTCCCCCAGGTGGGGCAGCATTAGGAGATTTTGGGGTCTTTAAGAGGCAGACTAGGAGATGGAAATGGGTCATTAGAAGTGTGCCTATAAAGGGGACATAAGACCACATAGCTCCTCTGTCCATTCTTAGTCCCCTGACCACCCTGAGGAGGGAGCACAGCCTTAGTGACCCCTGTCACAGTGTCTTCTCTCACCATGAGCCCAAGGTGACTAGGGACTGAAAGCTCAGAAGCCAGGAGCTTGAGGTACACCCTTCTTCTTTTTATGCTAACTTGGTTCAGGTGTCCTGCTGATTGTGGCTGAGGTTGTGGCATCAGTAATCCACCCCTGCCTCACCTGCTAATGGAGCATACCTGGAGGCCAGGACTCTCTTTCCTGCTCCTGCCCGCATTTGTATGGGTCTCCGTAGTTAATTAGTATTTTTTGCTTGTTAACACCTCCCTACTCATTAGGAGGTCTGAGGTGACCTGGCAAATGCACAGAGTTTTAGATGAAAAGCTCATAAATCGGGTGAAGCAAATTTCGCGATTTTGAGGTGAATGGTGCCTGCTTCTCTGAGGAGAAGGTTTCCTCCTGAATACAGTCAGAGCTACATCAGCCTTCCCTACTGGGAGTGCATTTTATCATCCAAACCAGGATGGATGCCTCCGAAAGCAGAACCTATGCCTGGGTATGGCCATCTGGACCTTGGGTATAATCTGGAATCATCCAGGCAAATGAGGAGAGCGGAGCTCCTGACTGGTGTTGCTTTCATCTGGGATCTGCTTCAACTCAAGGTGGAGGATTTCACAAAAAAGAACTCTTTGTATGCCACAAATTAATATTTGGAGCTGCATTCTAATGTCAGGGGGATGTTTTCCAGAGGGTGGCGGTTTTCAGAAAAGTAGGAGATCTTGCCAAATCAAGAGTGTGGCTACTTGACTACGTAATTAAGCAGTGGTAACAGGACCCACAGATAAAAGGACTTACCGTGGGAGAAGAGGAGAATCCACTGTTCTCAATCCTAGTATTCCTGTATCCACAGAGCTTTTTACCTTCTATTTACTGTGTAATCACTGGAGCATTTGTACACAAAGTACAAAGCTCTGTGGTTGAAAGAGTATGCAAGGACCATTTGCAGATTTTTAGTCACACACCCATAGTCTTATTCAAGTGTGCTCTGTAGATTAGCATTTCTTTGTGAGGGGTGTTTCCGGAGGTTAGAAACCAGGCTGTACCAGTGACTGGGTTTGGAATGCTGATCTGTATGCTTGTGACCACAGGTACTACAGGACTATGGACTACTGGGAGACTATAGCTCACAGAAATGCATTATAGAATTCAAATTGCTAGAAGATAGAAGTTTGGAAAATTTCACAACAAGGAAATGATCAGTGTTTAAGGTAATGGACATACTCATTATCTTGGTTTGACTTTTGTCCAATGCATACATATGTAAAACCATTGGATTTAACACCATAAATATGTTCATTTATTAGGTGCTTCTATGAGGTTAATAGTAGCTCCTAGTTCCTAGTTCTTAGCTTTGTTGGGGGACCGAATGGCTGCTTGATAAATGTTTGCAACAATGGCACATAGTAGGAACTAAGTAAATATTTATGTTAAAATCCAGATAAAGCTTCTCCCTGTGATCAGGTAGTTTCATTAAGTGTGAAATGCTCACATATATAAATTTTGGGAAGAGAGAAAAGAGCTAAAGTAAAGTAAGGTCTATAGATGGCCAAAGCATTTTCAATAGAACGGTTGGAAACACATACACAGGAGGCTGTGAGATGGAGGCCCCTGTGTTATAAGAGCTGGTACTTTGGGGTACCAATGTACTCTAGAGACATTTGTAAGATTCCCTTCCTTTTATTATTTGGAGCCATCACATCTTGCAGGGATTCCCTTGCAATCACTTTCCACATTGTTAGTGTTGCCACCATGATTATCAATATTTTAATCATGGCCATAAACTATAAATTCCATTAGATTGCTTTTGCAATTCCCTGTATGTGTAAGACACAGTGGGTTCAGTTTCTAGGCCTACAGGTTTTGAAATGATAGATTTTGTTTGTTTTTCTTTTTCTTCTTATTGAAGCCTGATGAGACCATAGGGGATTTAGTGTGTCTGTTGTTGAGTTCTCTGAATGAAGCAGGAAAATAGAAACATTTGTGGTCCTGACGGAACAGCATCCAGTAATGACTGCGTCTAAATCCTGGATGGAATGGCCTCAGAATCACTGTCACAGAGTGATATGAGCAAGGTCATCTTGTTATCTGCTTCCTAAGTCTCCTGACGGATGTCAGGGAGAGAGAAGAAGAACATCAAGAAGCTCATAGGAAAACAGAGGATGCAGAACAAAGGGCCATGGGGGGCTAGAACGAGGAAGGTTATACTCAGACTGGGACTGTGGCACTTATTTCACGAGTCTCAGTAATTTGTGAGGCAATTCCAGTCTATCTCATCTCCCACAGAATAAAGATAAGGTGAGATCACTCAGTGCATCCGCAGCAGTCTTGTTTCCTAGGTGCTCATCAGGTAATTTGCTTTTTTTGTTTTTTCTTTTCTTTTGTGTGTAAGGGCCATTGTGTCTGATGCAGGTGCATGTGTGTGTGTGTGTGTGTGTGTGTGTGTGTGGAGGGTATTACATGTGTATTAGTTTGCATGTGCATGTGGAAAGCCAGGGATCAAGGTTGGAAGCCACTTCCTAGGATGGATCTGTATTATTTTTGAGACAGGTTCTCTTCCTAAGACTTGGGCTGATGAGTTAGAATAGGCTGGTAGACCAGCAAGCCCCATGGTCAATCATGTTTGCTTTCCCAACACTACCATTACAACAGTCCTACCCAGAGGGTAAGAAAACAATCTCAGGAAGTACAGGGAGAGAGGGATGTGGGAGGGAAAGGGGGAAGTCAGATACAGGAGGAGATGGGGGAGAAGCACAGAGGGTCAGGAATTTGAAAGGAGGTGTGTAGCAGTTGGGAGGGGGACCTGGGGTTAGCCACTAGAAAGTCCCAGATGCCAGGGACCCAAGAGGTTCCCAGGACCCAACAGGGAGGACATTAGTCAAAATACTCAACAAAGAGGTCATAGAACCTGTAGAGACCGTGTCCAGGGATAGGCACAGTCCCTGGTTGTGGAATGGGGCCACCCACCTACCTCAAAAATATTAATTCAGTATTCCTCCTGTCAAAAGGAAATCCAGGGACAAAGAGTGGAGCAGAGACTGAAGGAAAGGCCATCCAGAGACTGCCCCACCTAGGGATCCATCCCATCTGCAGACACCAAACCGAGACACTATTGCTGATGCCATAAATACTTACTGACAGAGCCTGGTATAGCTGTCTCCTGAGAGGCTCTGCCAGAGCCTGACCAATACAGAGGCAGATGCTCACAGCCAACCATTGGACTGAGCACAGGGACCCCAATGGAAGAGTTAAGAGAAGAACTGAAGGAGCTGAGGGGTTCGCAACCCCATAGCAATATCAACCAACCAGACCCCTTCAAAGCTCCCAGGGACTTAAACCACCAACCAAAGAGTACATGTGGGGGGGCGTCCCATGGATTTAGCTGGATATGTAGCAGAGGATGGCCTTTTCTGGCATCAATGCGAGGGGAGGTCCTTGGCCCTGTAAAGGCTCGATAACCTAGTGCAGGGCAATGCTAGGACGAGGAGGTAGGAGTGCGTGGGCAAGTGGGGGAGCACTCTCTGAAGAATGCTCTCTGAAGTGGGAAAAGCTACAAGAAGACATATCTAGTCTAAGTCAACCACGTAAATCCAATAGGAAAACAGCCCTCATGTGCCAGAGCCCAGAAAGAGAAAGGACACGTGAACTACGACCTGAACTCATTTGTACTCACCTAGACAACGCTGTGTCTGTGTCCTCACACGCATAAGGTATGGTATCCAGGGTAAACAATTAGGTAGGGTCAGGCCATGACAATCTTTGTAGGGCATTGGTTATCACCTGAACTTTGACCCAAAGGTGATAGAAATATCCGAGGATTTTATGTCAGGTCTCATTGGATCAGATTTGGAAAGGTTCCTCTGCATGCCGAAGGTGACCCTTATGATTGTCCAGATAAGAACAGAGGCGGATATGGACGTCTACTGGGACAGATGCCGAAGACCTTAGGATCCCTAAATGACAAGCTTTGGGGAAAGATAAGATGTAAAATCTAAGGAAACAGTCTTGAGCCGTACTCATGGAGATTTTCCTTTAATTGTAGAGCTGTGGAAATGTGTGTGCGTGTGTGTGCGCACGCATGTGTGTATGTGTGTGTGTGTATGTGTGTGTGTAAGTGTGTGTGTATGTGTGTAAGTGTGTGTGTATATGTGTGTATGTGTGCAAGTGTGTGCGTGTGCATGTGTGTGTATGTGTGTGCATGTATGTGCAGGTGTATGTGTGTATGCATGTAAGTGTGTGTGTATGTGTGTGTGTGCACGCATGTGTGTATGCGTGTAAGTGTGTGTGTGCGTGCATGTGTGTGCACGTGTGTGTGCGTGCGTGCATGTGTATGTGTGTGTAAGTATGTATAAGTGTGTGTGCGTGCGTGTGTGTGTATGTGTGTGTGTATGTGTGTGTGCGTGTGTGTATGTGTGTGTGTGTATGTGTGTAAGTGTGTGTGTGTTTTACAGCTCTGTAACTTAACTACAAAGCTGTATCTGACCATAGAAGCTACAACTATATAGTATGCCATCTTTATAACCTACACTGGATCTTTCTTAAAAGTTCTTATCCTACTATATATAAGCCGCAGTCGCTGGGATTTCAGTCTTGTTTACTTTTCCTAGTCTACTTGTGGCTATTTTACTGGGATGGGGCAAGCACTGATTAGCGAATCGGCCGGAGAAGAGCCATACAAAAGAAAGAAGGTGACATCTCTTTTTTTATTTTTGTTTCAGTTAAATTTGTATTGTAAAATGAAGTTAAATCAATAGCTGCATTAAACAATGGTTTTGATAAGTACCAATATTTTCAACAAAATTATTTTACAGGGTTGAATTGATATCATCATTTCCATTTGAGTTTCATGGATATACAAAGTAAAGACAGGATCACCCTTCTCCTCAGCTTCTTTCAGCCTTTCCCTAATTCAACCACAGGGGTCAGCAGCTTCTGCCCATTGGTTGGGTGCAAACATCTGCATCTGACTCTTTCAGCTGCTTGTTGGGCCTTCCAGAGTGTAGTCATGATAGGTCCCCTTTTGTGAGCAGTTCATAGCCTCTGTAATAGTGTCAGGCCTTGAGCTGGATTGCACTTTGGACCTATTGCTGGACCTTCTTTTCCTCAGTCTCCTCTCCATTTCCATCCCTGCAGTGCTTTCAGACAGAAACAACTATGGATCAGGGATGTGACTGTGGGATGGCAACCTCCTCCCTCAGTTGATGCCCTGTCTTCCTGTTGGAGGTGGGCTCTATAAGTTCCCTCTCCCTCCTGTCAGGCATTTCATCTAAGGTCCCTCCCTTTGAGTCTCATCTCCCAGGTCTCTGATGCATTCTGGAGGATTCCCCCTACCTCCTACCTCCCTAGGTTTCCTGTTTCCATTCTTTCTGCTGGCCATCAGGGCTTCGGTCCTTTTCCCTCACCCAATACCAGAGCAGGTTTCCCTTTTCCCCTCACCCTGTCCACTCTTCCTCCCAGGTCCCTCCCTCCCAGGTCCCTCCCTCCCAGGTCCCTCCCTCCCAGGTCTCTCCCTCCCAAGTCCTTCCCTCCCTCCCTCCATCCCTCCCTCCTTCCATCCCTCCTTTCCTCCTTCCCTCCCTCCCTCTCTCCTTCCCTCCCTTCCTCTCTCCCTTCCTCCCAAATGTGATTGATTTCTTTTCCCTCCCTAGTGGGACTGAGGTGTCCTCACTTGGGCCCTTCAGCTTGCTGACCTTTTTGAGTTCTGTGGACTGTATCTGTACTATTTTTTTTTTTTTTTTTTTTGGCTAATCTCCAGTTATTAGTGAGTCCTTTTGCATGTTCTTTTGGGCGTGAGTTACCTCACTCAGGATGATGTTTTCTAGTTCCATCAGGAGGGCGACCCTGTAGGAGGACCAGCAGTCTCAATTAACCTGCATCCCCAAGATCTCTCAAACACTGGACCACCAAAGAGGCAGCATACACCAGCTGATATGAGGCCCCCAACACACATACAGTAGAGGACTACTGGGTCTGGATTCAGTCAGAGAAGATGCACCTGACCCTCAGGAGACTGGAGGCCCCAGGGAGTGAAGAGGTCTGGTTGGGTGGGGGTGGGGACATCCTCATGGAAACCAGGGGTAGGTGGGAGGAGGTATGGGACGTAGAACAGTTGGAGAGTGGATGGGGGGGGGGGAGTAAAATCTGGAGTGTAAATAAATAAATAAAAGACAAAAAAAAACCCCAAAGTAAGTAATGACTATTAACCTCTTACATATTGAATCTTCCTTAGTTGCTACCTCTAAACACAGAGTGAAGCATTCATTGGCTGCTGTCTGTGAATATTCTCTGCCATTTTGTTTGAATCATTTGGTCACTATTTTGTGTCCTGTCTTGGATAAACTTAAGCGCTTTTAGTTGGAGGAATTCTGTTGTATTTTAGACTATTTGCATTTTATTTTAAGACTTTTAATAATGACTAAATTTCTTAACTTTGCAGTGAAAATATTAAAAATATTTCATTTTTAATTTTTATTAATCATGTGGTAGTTATTTATAATGACCATATTTATCCTTACTTCTTTCCTTCCTTAATTTCTCCCAGATTCATACTTTCCCCATCTTCCCACTGCCTCCCAATGACCTGTACTTTAGTTATTATTTTTGTGGGTTTTTTTCCAAGTTAATTTTGTGTTGCTCATGTACTCGTGGCTGTGGAGGCATCCGCTGTACTGTGCATATCCTATCAAGGTCCACATCCTTAAAAACCTGATTCTTCCTCCCCAGGAAGCCATTGGCTGTTAATAGCTCCAGAGTTAGGGTGATGACCTCTGAGTTCCCCCTACCCCATTTGCTCTGTCGACCGGTTTGATCTCTTGGGGCATCTGCATCTACTGTGGGTCTATGAGCGCACTGACTCTGTGAGGGCCAGAAAGCACTGCTCGGTTCTGATGCTCCCCAGTCTCTGGCCCTTTCAGCTTTCTACCCCCACTTCCACAATGGTTCCCGACCTCTGGGGAGTGATATTAACGCCTCATTTGTGCCTGAGCACCCCATCAACACTTATTTTCAGCCCTTAACCCAGCTGTGAGTTTCTGTATTAACTGCTGTCCACTCTGATCAGATCTGAGAGCTATAACAATCTATAGTTATAGAGATGGGAAATTAGGTCTATATGATATCTGCTTAGCAAAAATAATAATACTAGGTTTACCCATGTGGTCTGTGAGTCCCTCAAGCATGGGTTCTTGGCCATACGTGTAGTTCCGGGCATGCTTTCTTCTGTGGAGCAGATTTTAACTCCAATCAGCAAGCAGCTAGTTGCCCTACATAAAAGAAGCCTTTGGTTGTCAAACCAAATACCCAGTGATGCATGTGGAATACCTTGCCTTGAGTTGTTGGTTCGAGGTGACCTAGGGACTCCCAGAATAATCCAGGATGTGGTCATCGCTCCCCAGAATAATCCAGGATGTGGTCATCACTCCTTACACTTACCCTGCCATTGCATCATGGGCATAGATTGCTACGCTGGTCATTTTGTAGTCAGTAAGTTTCAGCGCTGGAACAGACTGTTGACTCTCTCACATCTAGCAGCATTTACTGCACTTTATGGTCATAGGAAAGCTAGCCAGTGGGGAGAAAGTTTTCAGGTCAGCATTAACTAGATTTCTCTTTGTCCTATGACCAAAGTATTTGCTGTGCTCAGCAACGGTGCCTTTCCATCAAGTTATGGCAGGCAAAGAGCAATGTCAATTATCCTTTCCCCAAATGGGATTTTTTAGCATAAAGTTTATATATTGGAGCCTGTTATGTTTTGTTCAGTTAAAAGTAATGTTTTACATGTCTTGAACTGTATCCAAAATACTTTATTATTAATTTCCCAGACACTCATCACTAAATACCAGTAACATTTCATAACATATATCAGGAATTGATTCTTTCCTTAGTGATTGATAGACTATTACAAACAACTTAATAATATAGTATAATTCTAAAGGTACATATTTGTAAGTAATTGCTAGCTTTAAATTATTGGGGGTTGAAATAAGATATCAGAGTATCCAAACTGCAAAACAGCTTATAGATTGGTAAATAAAAAAAGAAATGGATCACATACTGATATCTTTTGTGTGTGTGTGTGTGTGTGTGTGTGCGCGCGCGTGCTTGTAAATACACTTGGTAATAGATTCGTTTTCTGCATCGTATGTGCATGAGCATGAGTTTGGTGGTTTTAAAGTTGTGCCCCAGGATGTTTTCTTCTGCTCTGGTTGTGGGGTAATTTCATAGGAGTCACAAACCTGTTAAATCTACTTTTCTAATCTCTAATCTTAAAGGTCAGTGGCTGGAAATAGCTGCACAGTGGGGTCTTTAAGGTGCTGACCTTGGTAAGTAATGTACCAGTAGGAAGATGTGGAGACTGGCTCTGTAGGGAAGATGCTTCCTGTGCTTTCTGTCCTGAAGACTGAAATATGAAAATAACAAATGTGATGATCCTGGGCTAATCCACTTCAGCTCTGTCTGGTCAATCCATGGGAAAGCTACGGCAAGCACACGAGTCTCCTCAATCAAGTGTCTCTGGAAGAAGCTTGGAGAAGGATCCACTACCTCCATGAGAGTAACTTTATAATCTTATAATCCTTGTAGGATGTAAGTGTATGTTTCCATGACAATGACAAGATTTATCTCTTGGACTATTTACCTCAGATATATAAAGGTTATCAAAATGGTGGACCACAGCTGTCATTGATGGGTGGTTCAAATGTCATCTAGCAGCCTCATCATTGTGAGGTGTCTTCTTCCCCAGGATACTGAAAAGAGCTAGCAACTGCAGTTCTAATGAAGACGATGAGAAGGAACAAGAAAGATGGCTATTAAAAGGCAAAAAACATAAAAGGAAATTTTAGCTGAAGTTAAACCTTTTATATTTTATAGACTGTTGGATACCGGAATCTTTTGTAATAGTTTGGACTCCTTGGCTGAATCACTGGGAAGAACTGTTTATTTAAAGGTGAGAGCATGAAACGCACAGTCTGTGCTGATGTCCTGGGGCTTATTTATGTGCCTGGTGTGTACCTGAGAAAAGCACAGCCTTGTGTGAGAAAAGGAGGAAAATGTTGATCAATTATGTATATTGTATTTGTTCTGTGACATGGTCCATTCTTTACTTACTAACCAGATTGGTGAAAGGAAAAACGAGGCAGCGGAGAAGAGAAATGTCTCTCTGAACATCTTTATGAGTAGTACTACAAGCAATACAGCCATCTCCTCATTCTGGGTTTACCATAGCTGAGTTTTGTTCTGTTAGCTTCTATGACTGCTCTATGACCCACGTGCTGGCTGGCTCTATGCTCTATGACAACTTGACACAAGGTGTAGCCATCTGGGAAGAAACTTCATTATATTAATATGAGTATTTATAGCTACTTTCCCTTCCTCTGTGAAAGTGGATCAACAATAGAGAGTAAATATGAAGAAAATCTATATGATTCATTCTTAACATGGGTCCTTGGACCCTTGAAGGGATGAAGGACTTGCCTTCAAAAAAATCTGACTGTAGGCCAGCCTATTGGGTATTTTCTTTCTTTTTTTATTGGATATTTTCTTTATTTACATTTCAAATGTTATCTCCTTTCCCAGCCCCCCCCCCGTAAACCCCCTATATCGTTCCCCTTCCCTCTGCTTCTATGAGGGTGTTACCCCACCCACCCACTCCTACCTCCCTACCCTCACATTCCTCTACACTGAGGCATCAAGCCTTCACAGGACCAAGGGCATCTTGTTCCATTGATGCCTGACAAGGCCATCTTCTGCTACATATGCTGCTGGAGCTGTGCGTCCCTCCATGTTTACTCCTTGGATGGTGGTCCAGTCCCTAAGAGCTTGTGGGATGTGTGTCTTGGTTGGTTGATATTGTTGTTCTTCCTATGGGGTTGCGAATCCCTTAGGCTTCTTCAGTCCTTTCTCTAACTCCTCCATGGGGACCTCGTGGTCAGTACAATGGTTGGCCTTGAGCATCCACCTCTGAGAGGCAGAGCCTCTCAAGAGACAGCTATATCAGGCTACTGTCAGCAAGTGCTTCTTGGAATACACAATAGTGTCTGGGTTTGGTAACTGTATATGGGATGGATCCCAGGTGGGGCAGTCTCTGGATGGCCTTTCCTTTTTCTTAATTAGTGATTGACAGGGCAGAGCCCAGCCCATTGTGAGTGGTGTCTTCCCTGGGCCTGTGTCCTGGATTCTACATGAAAGCAAGGTGAACAAGCCATGAGGAACAAGCCAGTCGGCAGTACCTCTCCATAGCCTCTGCATCAGCTCCTGCCTCTAGTTTCCTGTCCTGTTTGAATTGCTGTCCTGACTTCCTCTGATGGTAAACAGTAATATGGAAGTAGAAGGTCAATAAGCCCTTTTCTCAACAAGTACTTTGGCCATGGTGTTTCATCTCAGCAATAGTCACCCTCACTAGGACAATCTGAGATAGTCAATTCACAAGAAGGCTTCAGTTTGGCTCATAGGATTCAGGTTCCTGCCTACGGGCACTTTGTCCTGTTGTTTGGACCTATAGCCTCACAGCACATCGAGTTTGGGAGCATCCATGTTGGAGGCCTGTTCACTTCAGGGTGAACCAGAGCTTTGTAGACAAACAGAGGATGACATTGAGGGTCTCAATATTATTTATAAGGATCTTAATGATTGACCTCTACAAGGTAACACTTTTAAATATTCCGGTATCTTTTGTCTGTGTAACATGGAGGGCCAGCTTGCTAACACACGAGCCTCTGGAGGCTATTGCAGGCTTTATTCAGCTCATTAGCTTGTGCATGTGTCTACTGAGAGCCTGTAGGTACCCTCCATCTTCGCTTCTGAAGACTAGGAAGCTTAGAAGTAATGAGATCTGAACTGTGCAGTTATGTGGGCACACATGTCCACCACTGGAATCTGAAGTTAGAAAACGTTTCTATTTTGTATGTTTTCCTGAACTTTTTTATGTTGTAACATGGGTATCTAACAGTGAACTTCAGCCAGCTCTGTACCTTGGATGGCTTTGTTTTGTCTGTAGAAGATTGTTGATGAATTTTCAGAATGCTTGAATGCAGAAAGTAAACTATACAGGATTTCAAGAGGAACCGTACATGCAAAGATGCCATTTTCCAGAACATATGACATAGAAGCATAGCATGTGCTGGGCCAGCTTTAATGCTGTGGTTTTGAAATGATGAAGATAATTAGAATCAAGAGATAGCGGTTACGAACTAATACAATATACAAATAGATATGAATCTCTTGGTGACACAAGATTGGCTAACATGAAAACATATTTATATCCATAATTCATAAAAATGGTAAATTCTCCAATAGAGATAGAGAAACAAAGATATAATTTTTTTTCATTCAAATTAATGAGTTCCCAAGTCCTTCATCCCTTCAAGGGTCCAAGGACCCATGTTAAGAATGAATCATATAGATTTTCTTCATATTTATTCTCTATTGTTGATCCACTTTCACAGAGGAAGGGAAAGTAGCTATAAATACTCATATTAATATAATGAATGGAAAACTAAATGAATCCTGAAATATTTATTTCAATTAGAATACTAGCCCCTGGTAGAAAGTATTGATGTCTGAAAATGCCTTTCTAGCACTAACTCTCTTTTAAAAAATTAGTACAATTTGGGTGGAAAATTATCTTTAAAAATGCATACTAACATTTAGGAAATGAAGTTATTTTTAATGTCTGTGGTACATAGTTTTCAGTATTTTTTTTAAATCAAAAAATCTAGTACAGATTGAAAGTATGCATCACTAGTCAATATTTGCATTTTTCATAGGTGTCTGCAAGATACCTGGGTTCAAATCTGAATATTTTATTCCTGTTCATAATGTTTTCTGATAGCCAAACAGGTTTTAAAGATAAGAATCTCCATATTGCTGAAGGTCCAGAGAATTCTTTGCAATGGCAACTATGCATCTCTTCGGGGTAGATCCTGGACTTCTGTGGTGCGTGAACCACCTACACTGATCTGTCTCATAGGATCCAGAGGGATGGTAGAATGTCTCCTGCTCTCCCCACCCTAGCTGCAGGAGAATATTGAAGGGCCTCATGGTTTCGTTGTCGTAGTCATTTCGGTGTACCAGAGGGGCTCTGTTTCTGGGACATAAACCCATCGTTGCTTTAATTTTAGATATTGTCGCTTTTCATCACAAAGAATGTTAAAAGTGCATCTTTTCCATCTTCTCAGGCGTCCCTGAGAGTCATTTGAACTGAGATCCGGGAGGAAATGTATCTTCTGCTCTCACGGAGCTGTTTTTGACTGGCTTTTGCTGGAGGATGCTCCAGAGGCTGTGAGGCATTCTGCTAGCTTCTTTTGTGGTGCAGAAAGGCTTTAGCATGGTAGGAAAGTGTTCTGGCTGGCCTTGGCTTGCCCACGCTGGGGAGGTGATTCACACAGCCCAGTGGCCATGGAAAATTACTTCTATTTCTCTTGCCAACCAGCAAATAATTCGGTCTCTTTAAAGATGCCTTGTCTGTGAGGCGGAGCCTGCCCTCACGAAGGGCTGCAAATAGAACTGGTCCATTCTGAGCTCAAACCTCTGTGACTCTTAATCCAAGCTATTTCCTACCTCATCTCCCAAGTTTATTTTGTAGTTCAGGAGAAAGAACTCCGGGTAAAAAAAGAGATTTTTTTATTCTCCAAAGCAACCCTTGTCACTCTGGGTTCTTCTCAAAGGCAAAGGGGTAAAACTTGCGTGGATTTAAAAAAAAAATTTCTTTTCTTTTCCAAGGGTTACAAGTTGACATTTCAAAATGCTGAAATTTGAAAACAACAGTGAAAAAGTTTTAATTAAGAAAAATATAAGTGGAAATTGACATTTCCTACCATTCACTGAGAAGTTCACCAGCTAATAACCCACACATATCAAATCCTCACTCTGAAGCCATTATAAAAATATGGAATAACATTGTAATAGTGTGGCGAAAATTGAGGTCTTAGCACCCAGCCCAATCCACCCCTTATCGGGCCCCTTGCAAAGTGCTATTTACTCTTCCTTGTGCATTCTCAATAGAAAATAACTTTCTTTAAGCCATCTCAGTTTAATTAATATGTTGCTGTCGACTCTGATCCATTTAACATCCCTTGAAATACACAGGCTATTTTTGCATAGTAAAGGTGGAAGTTCCGATTTAAGGAATTTTTAGAACAACAGATGCATAGTCTGAAACAAACAAAATCAGACTTTTTGACGGAGTGGTGTAGGGTTCAGGTGAATTTCCACACCTGCTAGGCCTGGGGGATGATTGGAGACAGAAACGTATGGCTGTCCTCCCATTTTATCCGGAGACCCAGTTCATGGTTGTGGCCAAGTGTATCTTTGTACAGATGGTCAACTAAGCATCCAGCAATGCCACCCTGCAAGTTCTCAGTGATCCCGGAGTCATAGCGGTATGTAAAGACAGATAAAACACAAGCACATCTGGGTTGAAATCCCTTGTAGTGGAGGAACGGTAGACATTTTGTTAAGCTTCTTTGTTATTTTCTCCTATCTGTAAATGAGGGTGACAAAAGCTGGTATCAGCAGTAGGCCTGTGAGAGAAATAATACTCTCTGCTCCAGGGCTCTTACCGTGGGGCTTAGCGAGTGAGGATGCAGGTTCTCTGTAAGGATTAACACTCAGAGCACGATGTCTGTTGAGTCATCTGATGTTCTGCAGGAATGCTGTCCTCCTAAATCCAAGGATCTTCCATGCTCTGATCTTGGTAAATACAAGTGTCTGTCATTCCCGAGAGTGTGGTCCAGACCTCTGAAAACCACTTTCCTGGAGAATGTGCACCAAGGAGAAGCTTCTCCGACCACCTAGAACAGAATCCAGGGTGGAGGGCAGGAAATGGTGACTTACTCTCCATGTCGGTCTCTCAATGATTTGTATAATCGGAGAGTGCCAATGAGAAACTGGACATTAAAGTTTACATTTAAGATAAAACGTCAGCATTTCCATGTTCCCTTTCCTTTCTACCTCACATTGATGTTTTTCACATCCCTGGCTTCTTTTATTTTCATTGTTGATAAATAACTAAATATCTACATAAAACCGGCTCAGTCTGAATTCAGAGCTGACTAGGTGGTGTTGGATAACCAATTGCATGCTCATCTCTGGGAGAGGTAATTTCTTCTACTCTGGGCATTTCTTAGCCGCCTGTAGTTCTCTATTCAGGGCTGAGATTTCATGATCTTAGAGCTCCCTCGTTCAGTTTACGTTTAGGAACCCATGCTGATGAGACTTCATGGCTGCAGCTTCTCTGACATAACTGGGAGACAGTTTCTCACAGCTAACTTTGTGTTCCTCAGGCTCTTACAGTCTTTCTGGCCCCTTCCCTTTGTGCAATCATCCCTAAGCACTAGGCATATAAGATGTATCTGTTGGGATTGGGGTCCATATCTTGGCATTTGATTGCTTATGGATTTCTGTAAGTTGTTTTCTTAAACAAATGTGGCCCATTCATGTTTTGTTCATCTTTTTCATATGAACTGTGGCAATCTTTCACGGCACTCTACCTGACCAGACTTGAGAGTGGGAGACCCAAATGTGAATTCATTCCCGAATTGACTATGTACATGTCGTTTGATAGCTCTTGTTTTTTTTTTTTTAATTTTTATAATTAACTTTGTTATTTAATATTTTATTAGAATGTATTGTACACAACGTTTCATTATGACGTGGCATGCCTATATTTTGATCATATTCACTGCAGTTGATACTCTTTCCCTGTCTCTCGCCTACTCCCATGAACTCCCTTCCTCTTCCGGTGCAGCTCCTCCGTGTTTCTGAGACCCTGCTGCCTTCAGTGACTGTCAGCATCAGCCAAGATGAATGGACTCCAACATATTTGACTTTAGATTTTCATTAGAAATTCATCCTTTCCGTGAGCACTTATTGGGTACCGATTCAACAAATGCTTTATGTGCCAGACACATTTCAGTTACTGATAAATCAAAACTGAACAGAATAAATATAGAACCTGCCTGGAGGGGAGACGCCAGTCCTTCAGTGCAGAGATACATTCTACCTGTTCTGAGAGACTGGCTTCTCTTGTCATATAGATTAGCAGGGCGCATATTTTAGATATTGTCACCTAATCCCGTATAGCAGATTCTCAATCTTTAAGTGTGGTTTTACTTTATTTTTTACTGATGAGCACTTTAATTATTTATACTTATGGAGTATAGTGAAATGTTTGCATATATGTACATGATATACGGATCCAATTAGGATAATTAGTACTTCCCCCAGTTTTTTATTACTTTGTATCTGGAGCTCTTGAGCTCTTCTCTTCTTGTTGCTCATAAAATATGTAACAAGTTACTCTGAACTATTTAGAATCATAAGACTAAAGCAGCAAAATTTATTACCTTTAATTGTGTTTTGATACCCATTATCTGTTATTCTCCCTCCTCTCTGTATCCATCTCCTTTTCCCTGCACCCATCTCCCTCCTCCCTGCACACATCTCCCTCCTCCCTGAACCCATCTCCCTCCTCCCTGCACTCATCTCCCTCCTCCCTGCACTCATCTCCCTCCTCCCTGTAACCATCCCGTCTTCTCTACATCCATCCCCTCTTCCTTGTATCCATCTCCCTCCTCCCTACACCCATCTCCCTCCTCCCTGTATTCATCTCCTCTTCCCTGCATCCATCTTCATCCTCCCTGTATCCATTTTCATCCTCCCTGTATCCATCCCCTCCTCCCTACATCCATCCCCTCTTCCTTGTATCCATCTCCCTCCTCCCTGCACCCATCTCCCTTCTCCCTATACCCATCTCCTCTGCGTCCATCTTTATCCTCCCTGTACCCGCACCCATCTCCCTCCTCCCTGAATCCATCCCCTCTTCCCTGCACCCATTTCCTTCCTCCCTGTATCTACTTCCTCTTCCCTGCATCCATCTTCATCCTCTCTGTATCTATCCCCTCCTCCCTAATCCATCTCCTCTTCCTTGTATCCATCTCTCTCCTCCCTGCACCCATCTCCTCTTCCTTGTACCATCTCCATCCTTCCTGTATCCATCCCTTCCTCCCAGCATCCATCATCCTTCTTCCTACTCTTAAGGACCCACTACTCTATTCATATGGACTTTCAAACAAGCTTCCACATAAAGAGAAGGTACAGTATTTGCTCTCTGTGTAATCAATCTCTGGTTTCAACTCAATCTACTTTTTTTTTTTTTTTTTTTTTTTTTTTTTTTTGCTTTTTCTCCATGGGAAAGGAGAAAAATCTGTCCTCCTGTTTGAATATCATTTATGCTATTAAAGTCTGTATTAGGATTTGTCAAGGCACCGTGCCATGACAGACTGTGTAGTTGCTTTAAATTTTATAATGAAGTATTAGTTTTCTTCTTTTAATTATCTTCATGCTTATATAAAATTGTTTTGTTCATTTAAAAGTATAATGCTGACTTTATAGCATGACCATATGATGCTATTAAATTTATAAAGTTGTTCTGGCTAGGATGAGAAATGATATTAAGCTGAACAACGACAACAACAAAACCCAGGAATTGTTTGAATGTAAGGGGGGGATGAAGGATACATTATCTTTGCTAGATATTGGCTACCTTTGCCTTAACACATAAGGATCTTTCTCATAGGAAAGATTCATGGAACAGATGCTGAGTATTCTAGCCATAAAAATGCTCAAGAAACTGGGTTTATTCAGATACTAATTGGCAGTGGAACTATAAGAGAATTAGGCCTTAGAACAATCTAAGCAGGTACCTCTGAGTTCCAGTACTTGACCTGAGGTCATAGTTTGTCAGTTGCTACATTCCTCAGTTGTCTTGCTGGGAGACAGGGATTGTGTCTAGAAAGCTGGATGCCCTGAGGATCAGTCCTCAAGTGGCTGAGGTGGTTGATTGCAGGGTGGGGGCTAGCTCTACAGAATGAAATCACAAGGATTAGGAGAGTGATTAGATTGCCTTGGGCATCTTATCAACCCGTGAACCTTTCTACTCCCAATCGCACTGTTAGGATTGTTGCTGTGGTAGGGTCTCACATATCATCAGGTCTTTTGGAGAGTTCTTTTGAGATTGGAACCCCAATGTTCTTCTGAGTCAATAATTTCCATTCTTATGATGTCAGTTCCACCATGGTGCTAATTAAAAAGAGTAAAAACATTTTTATTATAGACTGTTTAAATCTCTGCAGAGATACACACCTGTGAAATGCAGGGGTATACAGCCCGTGATGGAGGAACCCAGTATCTCCACACTTGCTGCATCTGTGTTAGCAAGTGGATGCTTCTCAACTGTATGCTTGAGGAGACACATTGTGTGTGAGTAGGTTTATAAAGACTTTGCATTCTTCAAAACTCGTATAACTCAACATTAATCTCCTATTGTAACAAGTTATAATGTGTGCTCTAAGATTTCATAAATCTAGCTCAATGGTAGTATAGTTTTATCTTAAACATACTTTTATACACATCAAACAATGTAAAAATAACACATGAATATAATAAGCCCTAAAGCTATGAACTTTCCATAACTTTTAAGCTTATCTAATTTTAGTCAGGCTCTTGATTTGAGGACACATTTAGCAGCATGAGCACTCAGTGAATTTTGGGCTATTGTTATGGAATGATAGGTTACAATAGCATTACATATTAAAAGAATAGAATGGGAGCTACAGAATCATTCAAGCTGTAAAGTCAAGTGTGGCTCATGGGATGCTTTTAGTTCTAGTATTTTGTTTATCAGCCTTGCAATAAAGCAGAGATGCTGTTGGGTACCAGCTACATAATTCCCAGCTGTGACACTCTCTCTCTCTCTCTCTCTCTCTCTCTCTTTCCTCTCTCTCTCTCTCTCTCTCTCTCTCTCTGTGTGTGTGTGTGTGTGTGTGTGTGTGTATGTGTGTGTGTGAGTTTACTTCAGGTTTTTCATTTCACTATATATAAAATAGATACTATAAATGATATATTTAAATTGAACCATTTCAATTTGGCATTATATAGTTTTGAGAATACGGCACACCTGTATCCAGTACTATGATGATAACTGACTAAATGTTACAGAGGATTTCTTTAATTATTTTTATTTATTGTTATACTGGGGTCAAACTCAAGTCTTGACACATTCTGGGCAAATGCTTCACCACAGATCTGTGTCCTAACCCTTAAAAACTCAGAAAGAACTTTTCTTTATTCATTTTAAAGTAATATTTTTATCTTTCTTTGAGGCCATGCAACATATTTTTATCATATTTGTCCTCATCCCTCCCTACCCCAACTACTCCCAGATCAACACGCTCTTTCCTACCACTCGACTACTAATGCTGTTTCTCTCCTCTTCCTCTTCTCTTCCCCTCCTCCCCCTCTCCTCTTCCTCTTCTTCCTTCTCTCCTTCCTTCTTCTTTTCCTTCTCCTCCTCCTACTCCTTCTCTTCTTCTTCCTCTTCCTCCATCTATTTTAGAGCAGAAAAGCTGGTACTCTGACTTTTATATATTTTCACTCTCTCTTCTGACATATTTTCTGAACCTGAGGTGTAAGAGGATGTGCTGTAAATGTATTCACCAGGGCAGGCATCACAGGCACAAGTTGTTCTGTGCTATTTGATCAATTTGGCTTTCTGTGTTTGTTTTCATCTGTGGCAAATCTTCTCCGATGGCAGATGAGAACTATACTTGTCTGTGGGTACAAGGGTAAGTATAGAGAATGCAGTGATGATGTAAACCACTTTAAGAAATTGCTAGGAGTAGGTTCTCCTCTGGGTTCCATGGCCTCAGCAGCCATGTGTTATGGCTTACACTGTAGACTTATCAGTGGCTGGCAGGAATTTCCTCCTATTGGATGGGTTAACTTCAGTCCAGTTAAACAGCTGCTGACTACCATCAGGACGGAAATGCCACTATTAGCCCTTTTGGAATACCATGCAGTGCTAGTCATTGCTGTAGTTCATTGGCATTGCAACTGGGTATGACTATTGATTACTTTTCTTTCTTGGCATTTCACATGGCTCTTTTTGATACTATGAAAGCTAGTTCTCAGATAGGAGTCTTCTAGTTCAGATCCATTTCAATTTCTCCCAGTTCTATAGCCAAATGTGTGTGTGTGGTTGCCCTCATTAGAGTCTTTTCTTTTTCTAGAAGGCAACCAATGGCAATAACAATAGCCTATATCATCCTAAGTAACCTATCATACATACAAACTGTGGATTTAAGGTTCAGTTTGCATTTAGAGAAGTCATGGAAGAACAGAGATGGTGTCAATCATGTGTAGGCACAGGATCTTCCTTGCTTAATCACTTAACACTATCACCTAGGCACTGCCTTGAAGATAGGGAATCTTTAGTACATGTTGGCTGAATGACTTCAGGCTAGGTACTGAGAATCCAAGACAGCCGTGACAAAGAGTGATGGTCTTGAGAGGAAAGGATTTACTGAACAGTTCATAAATCATTCTGACCTTAGACCTGTAGCGTTCAGATAAACCTGACTTAAGAAATCATATTCTGAAGGCAAATGCGCAACTTATCTTAGGCTTTAAAGCATAGTTCTGCCTAATAACAATGATAAAAATGGTAGTGTTGTCTCTAGACTAGTCCATAAAAAGCCATTTAACTCACAGTGTTGCTGAAATATGGCAATAGTAATGTAATAGCTTACCACCTTCTGGAATATTCTGAGAAAATGCATTTCAGGTTTTAGCTCTGCTGCTGACTCACATTTCTTGTGTTTCCGTCTCTATGTTCCTTCTACTTAATTCCTTTGTAGAGTTCAAGATGCAGGAGCAGGGGCAGCTTACTGTGGTTTCCCTTCTAGCCTGAACAAGGAAGGTTAATTTCTGGACGGGTCAGTATTATTAGAAATTCTGGTTAAGGGAGGACATTTGAGCAGCTAGGTTGTGAAAGGAAATTCAGTGTAAAATATGTAAGGTACATTGCCAGTGGTTTATATATGGTTTTATGTATCATGCTTATTTAATTAGGACCAGAGTTTGAACTGAAAAAAAGACTATAAGCTATATAGTTAAAATTAAATTATAAGGATAAGCTATATTAAATTTGCATGAGATTTTCTTTAGTAGGTCTTACCAGGTGAGTGAACCATACCTTGGGGATATTAGCTTTAGAAGTTCTAGAAGGAATCACTCAGTAAATTACTGCCACAGGGAAGCAAAAGATACCCTAAAGAATACTAAGCATCGCTGTAAGTTTCAGGGACTGGGCAGCCTGTCCGGTTTGTAGAGTTATCCTTTCAGAGTAGGCACCATATTTAACAAGAAGACATTTGATGATTGCCAAGTGAAATCATGCAACATAAACATCCAAGAGCTAAACTTAGAAATAAGAAACACAGTGAGCACCTAATAAAAGCAAACCTAAGGGTCCATACAGTATCCTGGTCAGATGAGATGAGTATGATGCATGGGTTTGTGAGATGGGAAGCTACAGTTCAAAGGAGGCAGAGATTTAAGTCACTAGTTCATGTCACCAGACAATTCAAGTTCTTGGCCATGTAGGTAAGATGGCTTTTCCAGGATGGCCTGCAATAACTCATGCTTGTGACAGGTTGTGGCCAATGAATTATTGATAAAAAGATGCTTCTAGAATGATGCTTCTCCTGTGGAGAATCTGACTCTGGAACTCTATATGTTCGCCTGGCTACACTGAATGTAATGATCTGATGGCATTGCTCCATTAGTCTAGATCCCAGGTGATGGGTAAAAGTAGTGATCACATACAGTTCAAATCAGCACTTTTTAGGCACCAAGGGAGGCCAAGAGAATAGGCTTAACCCCGTGTTATCCTGAATATAGAGGGATATGTGGTCACTTAGACTTTGAGCTTTATCCTTTAAATGACTTGAGGTTAGGGTTGTTATTGCTGCAGCTGGACCTCCTACTTCAGGAATACATTGGGGACTAGAGAAATGGTTCAGTGGTTAGGAGCACTTGATGACCTTCCTAAGAATGGTCTGATTCTCTGACCTCCCTTCCGGTGCTCAGAACTGCTTATAACTCTAGCTTCAGGGCATGTCCTCTTCTGGACTTCACAGAGACCCACACATATATACATACACACGTATAATTTAAATAAAACTTTAAAACATAGATAAAGAGGATAGGGTGCTAAGATAAAACTCAATAGATATATCTTCATCCACATGTATGTATAAACCATGAATAAAGTTTTCCTGGATATTTCTCCTTAAATTCGGAAAACATGTCGTTCATATTTTTCCTCTATATTTTTTCTTTCATTTTGGATAAAATTATTGGATTTATAAATGTGTTTCTGGAGCAGACTTTGGGCGCAAGCTCCACAGCCAGTCCCACAACACCCAGAGGAGGCTCCACTCCCAGGCGCTCGAACACACCCAGGATCAGAGACCTTGAGCCCAAGATTTGCAGCCAGTCCCACAACACCCAGAGGAAGCTCCACTCGCAGGAGCTCTGACACACCCAGGATCAGAGGTAAGCAGGAACCAACATCTGTCCCAACACTGGGAGTAACTGGGTCCAACAGGACCAGGCACACAGGAACTCCAGCAGCCCAGTGACTCCGGTTCCTTCTAGTCTGCCTGGGCTGGGGACCAGAGCAGAATTTGGGCGCAAGCTCCACAGCCAGTCCCACAACACCCAGAGGAAGCTCCACTCCCAAGTGCTCTGACACACCCAGGATCAGAGGTAAGCAGGAAACAACATCTGTCCCAACACTGGGAGTAACTGAGTCCAACGGGACCAGGCACACAGGAACTCCACCAGCCCAGTGACTCTGGTTCCTTCCGGTCTGTCTGGGTTAGTGTTCTGAGCAGACCTTGGGCATAAGCTCTTCAGCCAGTCCCACAACTCACAGAGAAAGCCACACTCCCAGGTGATTTAACAAGCCCAGTATCCCAGGA
>NW_022196915.1:104256884-104275101 GCF_008632895.1 Mastomys coucha
TTTAAATGTTAACAAATTCAGATAAATTGAAATCATGTAACTTTTCTCATCATAATGCAATAGAAGGTTTTTTTATATAAAAAAAAGTAAATAAATGTGTTTCTGAAAAATTAGGTAAAAATTAGGTGTGGTGTCAAGACACTGACTAAGTTAACTGACCCACCTGGGCATTGGATCAGAAATGTTACTCTTGGTAGGATCATAGCCTAATCACCTGTGGATATGCATATGATGAAATGGCATCATTGAAAGTGGCTTTTTAAGGCTGACCATAATTCACAATTATCATAACCCTTAGAAACAAACTAAACGAAAACAAAGAATTCCATTGACATCCATTTAAGCCTGTCTTTCAAGGTCTTCCAAAGTCTGTGATTCTACTGTAGACTCCAACCTGGGCTGGCTTCTGACTCCCCCTCTCCTGTATTGCTTGAGAATTGTGTTTCACACAACTTTAATGTACATTTTGGGGAGAAGTGGAGTAGGAACCTACTCTGAAAAAGGATATGAGCAAACTGTGCTGAAGGTATACACTATGATTAAGAACTATGTCATGATGAAAGTAATTGCTTTAATTAGCCGTCAAACAGGCTTCAGGGTCAGCGTGACAATAGATTTCTTTATGTTTTTGATTTAGGGGAAGCAGTTAATGATTTTGTTTTTATTATCTTTACCCCCTGCTTCAGAATTATTTACTTAGCACTTGGACAGCAACAGATATTTGTTATTATAAAATCAATTTCATGCTTGACTGGCCCATCTCTTCCACCTCTGTCATTACTCTTTGAGCTTTGGGTGTTATCAGAGACTCATTTATGTTTATACAACTAGTCCACAATGGGCCCTACCAACAGTCATCTGGGGAATTTGCATCATACAGTCTTCAGCAGTACATTTTCACTCTCAATTTTGGAAAATTTCCATTGATTCATTTCCCTATCTCTATTGAAAATTCTGATCAAAAGAACGTCTGTAAAAGATCAGCCTTGCATCCAACTGCATTTACCTGTACATTATTAAGAAGGGATTACGTATCTAGAATAGAGAATTAATTTATAGTTTGATATGCCTCTAAGCAATCCTTCTGCTTAAAAGCATTTTTGAGATCTTTGTTTATCCAAACCCCATCCTTTTGCTTTCTTCGGCTTTTCATGTAAGGTTCAAGGTGATGATCATGACTCTTATGAAATGTCAGTAGTTGTAAAGTTAAATAATCTAAATGCTAGTGACATTATTTTCTTGTCTTGTCTTTCTTGCTGTTGTGTGGTTCTGAATTAATTTTCCAAACATAAATTACATTGCCAAGTCTGCCTGTGTCTGTCAGGTCAGCTTTGAAGCATGGCTGTGGATGTGGGATGGCACTCTCTCGTACCTCTTTCCCTGCCTTCTCTCCTTGTGCCCACCATGATTTCAGAGCCTCTGACTGATGCTCTTAGACACTAGCATGAGGGATTTCCTATCTGTGTATCTGTTACTAAGGGTCTAAAATAAATTTTCTGCTCTGTTGTCTGAGCATCTTGGCATGTGGTTACAGAGGCAGTCTTTTCGTTTATTCTTCTTTCCAGACCCATCTCCCTTTCTGTGGGCCAGACCCAGGACTCTCCTCTGTCTGATACTTTTGATCCAACAGATCAATCTTTACTGATCATTGGTGTTGACCTTATCACCCAGGGCACCCTTTTGGAACAGGTACTTATTAAATACAGCAACTAATTTTGCTTGACATCTCACTGTGTGACGATCAGCAAACTGGAAATATTCTGAACATCAATTCTTTATTGGTAAATGTGTACTGATATAAATACTCAACTTATATTGCATGTAGATGCTGAGAAAATCCAATAGCAAGATGTGAAAATATATCATGTTTCTAGAAAGAGCGTCACTATTTCATTTTACTGAAATACCACACATATAGAAATTTTGGGGAAATTAATCTCTAAACCTTTTAATTTAACTGTGTGTCTAAGTGCAGGTTTGTGTTCATGAGTACAATATCTGTGGAAGTCAGGATATCACTGGATCCTCTGGAACTGGAGTTATGGGTGGTCGAGAGCTGCTTGATGTGGGTGCTGGCAATTAAAATCGGGTTTTCTGCAAGAGCATTATGCATTGTTAATTGCTGTGCCATCTCTCTACCCCCTCAGTAATCTTCATTAGCTAACACAACCAAAAAAATCCCATGCTGATATTACAACAGTGATTGGTAGCAGTTGTATGGAAAGCTCACATGTTTTCAAGTATGTCACAATGACCTGGCAATTTGTAGAGATAGATCCACGGGTTCCATGTTCACAGATCCCAGTGATTGGCCTGCTGTGGTGTCTAGGGATCCCATTTTAAAACAAGTATGTGTTAGATCTTTATGGATTCTATGTAGTGAGAAGTCACAAACTGGGTGCTTAACACGGATTGTCTCATGGTTACAGAAGGCTCAGTGGGAACAGCCAGAAGGGTTAGGTTCTGCAGACCTCGCCAGCCAAATTCCATTTAACCTGATACCTGGAAAGAAAGAAGTGTTCCTCTTGCAGAGTCTGTCTTGCTTCAGCTTGGGACAGATTATTTGGCCTGTGTTGACATATTTAAGAATATTATTTCCTTTCTGAAATGCCTCCTCTATGTCTCTCCAGTATGCAGATGCTGTCTGTATCCATGTTAAGGAAACATGCCTTGGCTAGCATGGTCTATATGGCTATAATTTTCTCCTAGTGCTTGGTTGATTTTATCTTCTATTTTGTAGTAAGGTATATTATGTACTATAAATTGGCCACCACCAGAGTAATGCATTTTATGCCTTTAGGTATTTCTCACTACAACCTTTACATCATGGAGTCCCCACCAGGTGCTTTGCAAACTGTCCTCTTGTTTATTATCCAATTAGAAACAAAAACAAGTAATAGAGCTTTTATAAAACTGAGTAAGATAATACAAGTTTTCATTAAGGTGACAAAGTTTTCCAGACGTGTTTGTAAAAGGTTGATGGTTAAGTATATTGTACTCATCAATTGAAATATAAGCATTCATTCAAACAATAACTGGGAAGATGATATATCAGCATGAAAATGTCATGAGTTGTATTTTAAGTGAAGAAAATAGAACATAAAATTATGTTTATGCTATAACTGTAGCTATGGAAAGCTGAATAAAAGCTGGGAGAATAAAAACTAAAATGTGTAAGTAGTTATATTTGGACCATACTTTAGTAGGTGAATTATTTTCTCTTAATAATATAATACTGCTTTCATAATAATTGGAGCACATATGGCAATAGGCAGTTTGGACTGTTGCCAGCTACAGAAAATAATAGTTTTTAGAGCTATAAAGTGATGGTTATATAGAGACTTAAAAAGCCTCAAGGGCATGGGTTCCACAATTTAATGTGCATACGAACTTTGATAACTTGTGCTTGAGTCTTAGCTTAAACAACAATGAGTATTCAGTTAATATGGATAATATTCTAAAGACATGGCTGTCACGTCTCTGGAGAGCCTTCTTTGGATCCTTGCATGTATATCATGAACCCCAGTGTCAGTGTCCCCAATGGTTATAGAACTGTCAGGAAGATAACAGAAACTGATGATAATCAGGATTCTAAAGAGTCTTTTACCCCAGATCTCTATGAAAATGTTTCTGGGAGATTCCTTGCCTTTTGTCTTTAGGGCAAAAGAAGATTTCTTGTCTTTGATCCATGTATAGTTTGCTGTTACAACAATATCCCGTGGGTTTTATCAGTGAAGGAATGGCTGCCACCACAGTGAGAGTCACTGCGACTGCCTCAGCTCTTTTCATGTGCACTGCCACTGGCAAGGCTCCTTTTAAAAGAAGGGTTCATGAAAATGATTGGCACTTGGGAAGTGGTTGATATTGAAGAGGAAAAGCCAAGAGCTAATTTGAAGTCTTTATATAAATGTTCTTTGTTTAAAAAAAAAATGAAGAGGAAAAAAACCCCAAATTAGAACACTAAGAACTAGTGTCGTCTCACACCATACTGCTTTAATTGGCTGCTGCTCATGAGAAGAATCAATAATTTCTTTTGAAGTTTCACATCGACTGCTTAATTTTGATCAAGTCTCGTAATTAATCATCTTGTAAAATGAATCAGCTGTGATTTTAACCCTAGTTTTTAAAAAGTACCTGCAATAATATAAGTAATAAATGATCTAACCTCATTCAAAGCCTTATAAATGCTTTGAACATTACTTTGGGGGAGTTACACTTTATCAGATTTCTCATGAGTATCAGCAATCACATTTTTACAACATCTTCAGGATAAATGTATTCAAATGTTAATGTAATTTGGTGGTTTTCAGATATTATATCTGTTTATGTTAACCATCAAGTAGAACTATAATGCCCACTATGCTGCCAGCATGTTGTCAGACCTTAGAGAAGCAGAAGAGTTAGCACTGCGTACAATTAGGTGTGGATGTGTTTCTTCTCAAAGACCTGGTGATATGAATGGATGGAGAGATAGTCCAAAGTTTATAAAAAAAATCATTGTCTTTTAACATAGTATCTGTGTATAGGTAAGATAATTTTAGGAAATGGAGAAAATGTGAGTCGTATCTGGACTCCTGAGAGGACATGACATTTGAGCAGTGGTGGTATGGCAGAGAGAGTGCTTATTTCTTTCCCCCAGTAAATATTCTTTCTTTAGATGGGAAGGGAATCTGTTGATGGCTAGAATACCCCGGCTCTTTGCACTGGAATCCTGTACTGTTCAACAGAGTGTAAGCAAAAAATGTGTGTGTGTGTGTGTGTGTGTGAGTTTTGGGTCATGCCATTAAGGCAATACTTTTGTTCATTATTTCTTTATTTTCATGCATCTTATTAGGTGGGTCAGAGGTAAAATAATTCAGAGCAAAGGCAGACATCTTGGACTGATACGTCACTGGGGTGGACTTTGCTTTGTCTATGTCTATGTCTCTAGACAGAAGTTGACTGAACTTTTGTCACCATCATCAGAGCTGTCATGCCAGCTGAGAAGCTCATTGGTCACATAAGTAAGTTTAAAAAATGCTCTAGCTATCTGTGCTTCCCTCTTAGAATAACCAAATCTGTACCCTAATGAATATAGATCCACTGGATTTAGACTAGCAGAATATGGCTGTGTGAGAGAACACATACAATAGGTCTGGTGGGCCTAACATAGTGGACCAGAGTTGTTAGTTTCTACACTAGTGAGTGAAGGGACATGCCTGATTATTTAACTTAATGATTATATTGAGTTTGTTTGTTCTGATCTTTGTTGAGCGTATGATACATTGTAGGTCACGGTAGATATAGCATTCAACAAGAGACATTTATGTAATGGTGTTATGCAGCTTAGAGCTGAAGGGTGGAAGAATATAAATATATAAATACTCTGTTACACAGATCACAGATCATAAGTGGTGCAGAAGGTAGCTCTCTATGTGCTAGATGCACATTCATCAGAAGCATCTAAACTCATGTAGCAACCTAGAAACTGTTTGATTCATGAACTATGCTTCCAAATTGGGAACGAAAAGCTGAAGTCAACTTACCTGGACCTTGATTTCTTTACTTTATATCCCTTCTTTTTACCATCTGAATATTCCTAGAAGAGTAGTCATTGGCATTCAGCCAGGTATGTTTTGTTCTGTGCTGGGAGTAATTTGGTAAAGTTTGGAAATCCTGAACTGAGTCTCCGCTGTGTTCTGAGATATCTCAGAGCTACTCTATGAAGTCTTATCTTTGTGCTCATTTAAATTTTACTTAAGGTTACTAATATTGTGATTTTACC
This sequence comes from Mastomys coucha, assembly GCF_008632895.1. Taxonomy (NCBI): domain Eukaryota; kingdom Metazoa; phylum Chordata; class Mammalia; order Rodentia; family Muridae; genus Mastomys; species Mastomys coucha. The sequence continues at coordinate 104,262,649 of NW_022196915.1, forward strand.
AGAACTCTACTATGTTTTGTGAAGTAATTAAGCTGTATTAGAAAATGGCTAGGAATCAGTACTCCCTAGAATATTGGAAATTCTTGCTCCTGTGGCATTGACTGTGTAAAGCTGTAACTTTGGATCTCGTCAATTCCTTGTCATGGTGTCTTCAGTCAGGTGGTTGGGAACTTATTATCCCAGCAGCTTCTCACTGTCTATCAACATCAAGCTCGTTTTTGTACAGTGCTAGCTACTAGGTGATTCTACGGAAGTAATGTGTCACAGGGATTTTCTTTTTTGACAAGTCTCTTACCTGGTGGTTAATGGCTGCAATAAAATATTGTTTCTTCAAGAAATGAACACTTTTCCTTAGCCATATGTTCTAGCCTTTGATGGTGTATCTGACAAAAAGATTGCCAATGGAAGTTATTGTTTCATCCATTATAAAATTTATCTTCTCTCCTTGTTTACATTCATTACTATCAGTGAAGTAGGGTATAACTGTGCTCCATCAGGATCTGCACTGTAAACTTACTGAATGATTGCCCACAACATGAGAGATTCAGTGTAAAAAAGAAGAGATGAGAAATTCAGGATGCGTTCTACTCAATAGGAAATGAAATAGAAAGTAGATTTTCACTAAATTGTTTGAACAACCAGAGTCAAACTCTCTGAAGAGAGTATGTGTTTTGTAATCAATACAAAGTGAATTATGTTTTTGTCTGTCTTGTACCACATGATGTCAAACCTTAATAGATTTGTTTTCAGTGCAAAAAAACTGTCTAGAGGACAGATGTAACCCAGTCTTTCTTTTGGAGTTTGAGACCCATGCAAATTTCTGCTTGTATAACTCAATGAGCTTACCCTTCCTTCTTTCCTTTTCTCCCTCCCTTCCCTTCCCTTCCTCCCTCTCTCCCTCCCTTGTTCCTTCCTTTTCTCCCTCCATTTCTTCATTCTTTTTTTTTTTTTAAAGAACAACTACCAATATTTAGATATCATAAGAAATCTGTGTGACAGAGAAACAAACCACAGGTCACACATCTGTAGCAACCAAATGATAATTTGAACCTAAGAATCAGTTCAAAGTATACGCAGCATTATTGGGAATCTTGGGTATTGGATTTGATGTGCAACTTCTCCTAAGATCAATCCTCTTAAGTATTCTTTGTGCAGGATTAGGAATTTATATCTTGAAGGTTGGTTAATGGTTGCCTTGAGCTCTCTAAACAAAGATCAGCTGATTTCTCTTAAAGTTGAATAATGCATGTTTGCTAAACCAAATATGATTTTGTTAACAGATTTTTAGAATCCAGAGGTCAGTGTGAATTTCTAATATCTGTAGTTGTTTAATACAATATTGCAAATAAAGACTATAAGCCAGGCTGTCTGTGAGTATCAATTTGGAACTAGATATCCCTAGTTTCAAAATGTCTCATGAGTAAGCTGGCCTGGACAGTCTTGACAGCCTCCTCATGGTGCCTGAGCATCTGTGGCCTACATTTACACCCTTTATCATGCTTCGGAGAGATATTGGTGATGGTTCTATAGGCTATAGACTGTCCTGTTCATTTAAGAAAATATCTGACCTACATGCTCATTATTTATGTTTAATGCCTATAGCTTTGAATTCCCAAGAGGTTAAAGCATTATTGATTACCCACATGGATTAACCTTTATCCATATTGCTTCGTAACTTTACAAGTAGCTAAGTAAGTATTTTTCAATTCTCTGTGTTCCTGGATGGTGCAAAAGATAAGCCCAGCTATTTTTCAACTCCAGAGTATTAACTTCAGTCCTGTGAGGGAGTTTCAGCCCTTTTTAAGATTTTTATTGTAATATGTTTGAGCATATGAAGTATATGTCCCATCCCAATCAGAAGAATGTGCAAGCCTATTCTTTATCCTTGTACACCCCCTATACCCCGCGCTAACCAATGTGCTAACTGCTTTCTAGTTTTAGAGTTTTATTTTCAGAACCACTGAACAGTATAACAGTTTATATATTCTATAATCTCAAAATGAGCACACACATATAATATTTCTACACTTTGCTTTGTTTAGACAATATTAGAGTTTTAAAAATTTCTATGACTTTCTTCCTCATGAAGTGGTGCTCTGTAAACTTTCATGTGTGCACATATTACCCTAGGAGCTAATTAAAGCATGGATTCGGGGTCTGTCTGTCTGTCTGTCTGTCTCAAGACCTGAGGCTCTTCTGACAGCGCTCTAGGTTTTGGTGATTGATGTTGCTGGTTTGAGCTAATAGTTTGACTAGCAGGATTACGTAGGAGCCACAGCATTCCCAACTGATAAATTATGTTTTTCTGTTAAATTACTTGTTTGTTTATCTAACCCAGGTATACCTCCCAGGAGACATTTGTTTTCTCTCAGATTCATTTCTTCTCTAAAATCTCACTGGGAAGAGAAAGGTTGGGCAAAGAATCCAGGCACTGGCTCCCTTAATCCTAGGCATGGTGATGGGATGTCGGGCATGGTGATGGGATGTCGGATCCTGTCCTGCTATTGGTTTGGGTTTGATGCTTTCCTTCCACAGCTCCTGTAAAGAGGATTATGGTTGAGACTTTTATTTTTAGAAGAGTAAGAGTTTTCAGGCAATGATAATGTGTGCTGGTATATGTATTATAATCATGTGATAATCGTGATTTTCATAAGGGTTCTGGAATGGAATCTGTATTCTTACTTTAGCTTCACATTTCATCCCTCTGAATCCTTGAGTCTTGTAAGGTCTTAGTAGAGTTAGGTAATCAACTAATAAAGAACAAACAGGAAGGGCATGGAAGGGCTTTGAGAACTCTGCCAGTGGAATTTAGAGCATGGAAGGGCTTTGAGAACTCTGCCAGTGGAATTTAGAGCATGGAAGGGCTTTGAGAACTCTGCCAGTGGAATTCAGAGCACAGAAGTGCTGTTCTGCTGTGTGGTGATTTGTCATCTCTGGGCTCCAGGCATACACATTTCAAGGAGCAGTTGGCGTTTTTGATGGGCTTTAAAATATACTATTTAGCAATGATTTTACTTGCAGGGAGAGTAAGACATGCTTGCTATCTAGTACCATTTATTCTACTGAATCTTCCCAATGGTAAACTTTGAGACTAAAATTGTGTCTCACTTTAAGTCAGTGAGTTAGTCCCTGAGAACTTTGGCCACTAGTGATATGAGATTTAATAAAATAGTATAGGGTAAGCAATTGGGCTCTTAGTTTATAGTAGCTGTCTGCCTTGTATGAAAAATTAATAATGTCTTGGCTTGTACATCATGAAATTCTTTGTGTAGTATTTACCATTGTTTTAAATAATGATGGATTTAATTGATGTGCTGTGGGTTTGAGAATCTATCTGTTTTGCTAGAGGTAGAAGAAGGTGTGTGTGTGTGTGTGTGTGTGTGTGTGTGTGTGTGTGTGTGTGATGTAGCATGTGCAACATATATGTGTTTGCATCTGAGTGTGAGCATCTGAGGAGGCTTGAAGATGATGGTGGATGTCTTGAATTGCTCCAGATTGAAGACAAGACATCTTTCCACTTCTAGAGAGACTTATCATTAGCTGTTTATAGCAAAAGGATGGATTTCTGAGTTCATACGATTCCTCTCTCCTTTCATCCCTCCCTTTAGGCCCCATACTCGACACTCTCCCTTTTCCTACCTTTATAATCCTACTCTCTTATTCTTCCCTCTTTCCAGCCAGAGTCCATGTTGGCCCCCCACATCTTGAAGTGGCTGAATGGCAATCTCCAAGGACGGCAGGAACTGATATCCACGTAACCTGACTAATTAGTTTTCTCCTCCTTTCCCTTAACCTGTCATGCTTCATCTCTTTTAACTACTTAACCCCAAAGTCCTTCTCATTTAGAATGTCCTCCTAAGCCCTCCCTTAATTACCCCTTTCCTTCCCTATATACCTAAGATGTTCAAAAGTGCTGGGTTTATGTAAGGAGGTAGAGTTTGTTTATGTAGATGTGTAAAATTAAACTGTGTGAAAATTTAATACCATAGAAAAATATTCACACCACATTAAGCCAAAAAACAATGCTGAGTAACTGCAGATCATGACAACCTTTAAAACATATTGGAAAACCCCCTGTTTATTACTGTTTATGTTTGTTAAACATAAACAGTAATAAGATGTAATAACAACAAAAATAAGCAGTAGGGTTTATCCATAGATTTAACATTGACTTGAGGATGATTTGATCCCAAATTGTAGCTTAGCACACTTTAAACTTTTTCTTAAGCAGCTCACAGTACAGAGAAGGCCCTTTATTCTCTTTATTGGATAGAAGTTTGTGGATATATGGCTCTGCTACCTGGAATGTGAGTATAAAGAAAAATGCACACTTAACTTTGGAAGATAAATTATATTGAATTATACAGGATGGCAGTGATAACCTGGGAAGGTCCTTAGGAAGATAGACTTCTCTGCACCGGAACATGACACAGTCAACTTAACCTGCCTATCACCCAGTCCTCAACATTTTCTTATAAACATAAGTCAGATAAGTGTCTATACAACATCCAAAAAGTTCCTGACCAATTCACAATTTCTTTCTTCTTAATGGATAATTCTAAATATTTAATATCCATTAAATAAGCCTGATTTATCTTAGGTCTCTCAACAATCAAACGGAATACCCAGACATAAATAGACACAAATATGGACACCTGATTTTTTTTGATAAAAAGCCAGAAAATATACAATGGAAAAAAGATAGTATCTTCAACAAATGGTTCTGGTCAAACTGGATGTCTGCATGTAGAAGAATGCAAATAGATTAACATTTGTCACCCTGAGCAAAACTCAAGTCCAAGTGGATCAAAGAACTCAACAAAAAAAACAGATACACTAAACATGACAGAAGAGAAAGTGGGGAATAGCTTTGAGTGTACATAAGACAATTTCCTGAACAGATCACCAGTGGCTCAGGCACTAAGATCAACCATTAGTAAATTGGACCTCAGGAAACCGAAAAACTTCTGTAAGGCAAAAGAGGCAGCCTATGGAATGAGAAAAGATTTTTACCACCTCCACATCCAATAGAAGAATATATGTTTTTTTCTTTTTCAAGAGACTAGATATAAAAGAAACAATAATCCAGCTAAAAATAGGATACAGATCTAAACAGAGACTTCTCAGTAAGGAGATATCAGATAACTGAGATACAATTAAATGTTGAACATCCTTAGTCATAGGGAAATGAGAATCAAAACTCCATTGAGATTCCATCTTACATGTGTCAGAATAGCCAAAGATCCATAACACACATGATAGCACAAGATGGAGAAGATAATGGGGCAGGGGGAGCAGACCTCCACTTTAGTGGGAGTGAAAACTTGTACAGCCACTACGGAAACCAATATAGTGCTTCCTCAGAAAATTAGGAATTGATCTACCTCAAGACCCAGCTATACCACCCCTGGGCATGCACCCAAAGGACACTCCATCCTACCACAAGGACACCTGCTTAACTATGTTCATAGCAGTTTTATTCATAATAGCTAGAAACTGGAAACAACATAGATGTCCTTCAGCTGAAGAGCAGAGAAAGAAAATGTGTCACATTTGCACAATGAGGTATCATTCAGCTGTTAAAAACAAACAAACAAACAAACAACAAGCAAATATGTCATCATGAAATTTACAGGCAAACGGATTCAACTAGAAAAAACTCATTTTGAGTGAGGTATCCCAGACATAGAAGAACAAATATGGTCTGTACTCATTTATAAGTGCATGTTAGCTTTGTTAAATAAATGATAAGCAACTTATAATCCATAGACCCAGAGAGGTTAGGTAAGGAGGGAGACTGTAGGCAAGGGCATGCATTTCCCCTGCGAAGAGGAAATAGAATCGATTTTGTGGGTAGAATGGAGGTAGGTGAAGATGAGTTAGAAGGAATGTGTGGGGGGGGGTTGGGGAGAGACAGCAGGCCTTAGATGGTAGTGTAGGTAGTGTGCAAACCTAGTTCAGTGGAAACTTCCTGGAATCTCTGAGGGTGGCCCCAGGGAGGACTCCTAGTAGTAGAAGATAGAGTCTGAACCAGCCACCTTGTTTTGTTTTTGTTTTTTTCTACTACACAAGGCTTCCAGTGGCAGACTGGGTTACGTTCAGTTGAGTTGTTGGCTGAGGGCATCCTGTAGAGATCCCTAAACAACAGAGACTGATGACATGACACAATGTAGCTCTCTAAAAACTGACAGGAGGTGGGGAGTGGGCATTGCCATGGCCAACAGCACACAACTCATGAACGTGGAGGGGTAGACCTGATGCCTGCATGGAGTCTTTACCACTAAATTCTACTCTGGCACAGGAAGATCCTTGGCAAGCTACAGAAATAGAAACCTGGACACCAAACCAGACACAAAACCCTTGACCTTCAATCTGTCCTGCTTGCTACATGTGGTGGGACAATGGTGGCACAGAACTTGTGGGAGTGGCCTACCAATATCTGCTTTAACTTGCAGCCCATGCCATGAAAGGAGTCCCTGCCACACATACCTGGATGACTAGGAACAGGAGACTGGATAACATAGAGACCTAGGCTAAAACCAAACATGACTGAGGAAAACAAATGAGATGATTCCTAACGATATTCTGCTATACTCGCAGGTCAGTGCCTTGTCTCCTCCTCATTGAGAGGTGTTCTCAGACAGCAGATGCCAGTGGGCCCAGAGACCCACAACCACATATTATACAGAGAGATAGTCTAAATTGGAGGTCTCCATAGGGTCCATCCCTTGGAGCTTGGGAACATCATCAAAGAAGGGGAGGAAAGACAGTAGGAGCCAGAAGAAATGATGGACACCAGGATAACATGGCCCACTGACAACCAAGCAGGGTTCACACAGCCTCACAGAGGTTGAAGTGGCAAGCACAGGGCCAGCATGGGTCTGTACCACGGCCCTCTGTGTCTAAGTTACAGCTGTTAGCTTGATGTTTTGTGAGACTCCTAGCAGTGGAAGTCCAGTATGGCTCTTTTGTGAGACTCCTAGCAGTGGAAGTCCAGTATGGCTCTTTTGTGTGACTCCTAGCAGTGGAAATCCAGTATGGCTCTTTTGTGTGACTCCTAGCAGTGGAAGTCGTGTATGGCTCTGACTCTGCCTGCTACTGGAACTCTGCCTCCTTTTGGTTGGCATGTCCAGCCTGGGTCCAGAGCTCTCTGTCCTTTCTGATGGTATCTTTGCTTTTGGTTGCTCTCTCTTGCAGGTCTGCTCTGCTCTGAAGGGCAATGGAGAGGGAGGAGGGTTGGAGGGCGACTGGGAGGAGGGAAGGGAGGGAAACTGTGGAGGGATATGTTTTATGAGAGAAGAGTCTATTTTCAATAGAAGAGACAAGAAATCTTGTAATACTTTATTATGATTTTTAATATTTGCCTAATTTAAGATTCTTAGGGAGCTTTATATCTTTAGAGATATATTAAGATCTTTAAAGAGCATTATCCATATATAGCTCAATATAAATCATTCCTTAATATCAAGCTATATGTATAAAGTAATTTAGGGAGACTCTTAAAATGGAAGAAAACCTAATACCCCATTCCAAGTAACACGGGTGATTTTTTATATTTATTTTCAGGAAATTTAGCTACATGCTGAAAATCATTGTGATATTTTTCAAATCTTCATGACATACAGAAATCAACTTTCTACTATTTTAATTATTAATATTTCTTGCTGTTAAGTTATATGTTAAATATTATTAGAAGGTAAGAATAGCTAATAGGGATTAAGTATTATGTTTTTTTTTCTTCTTAACATTTTTCAATGTTCTTCTTTCTCTTAATCTTTGCTTTGTGAAAAATAAGGGCAGCAAACATTTCCTATTTCCCATGTTCTAGGCTCTGGGGTGGGTAAATGCTTTATTTGACTATCGCATCGGCCCTATAAAAAGTGATTGCTATGTCTATTTTGTAGATGTGGTGCCTGCAGCTTCAAAGTGAAGTAATTAAAAAGTTTAAAGACTTTGTGCTATATTTCAGGAGTCCCCTGGACTGGTAGAACTACCATCATGTGGGAACTCTTAAAAAAATATATTCTTAGGTTCCTCGCATCATTAGAAGCTCGGTGCTAGGGCTACGTAATCTTTATAAAAAGTTCCAAGAGCAATTTTGATTTGTGTCTGAAATATATACCTGAACACAAAAATAATCAATGTAAATGACTGAGTTGAATTTCATGAAAAAACACAGATATTAAATGAAAAGATGATTAAAGTATTAAAGAAATAATATACAATTAATATATAAACAATATGAATATATAAATACATATCAACACAGCTTCATTTGGAACCTTATTTTTAGAATTAAATAAAAAGCTCCATAGTAGGAAATGTGAATAGCTGAGAAAAATATCGTAGTAGGAGTCATGTTGGTGAACAGTCTGTTTTCTTAGCAGTATCAATGGGTTTAATGGATGGGTAAGCCAAGGGAATTTGAGGAGGGGCAAGAGAATTATTTTTTTTAAAACAACAAAAATTTATTTTCTTAATTTTCATGATCAGCAGTTCACAGTGAAAGACACTGGGTAAAGGCAGATTGTGAACAGGGATGGGTGTCTGTTAGAGAGCTCATATCTTCCTGTTTCCAGCTCTTAGAGGTCTTGACTTCCACATGCAGCTTCAATACCCCTTGGCCTCACAAGACAACATATTCTCAGTATGGGTCACGACATTTTCCCTCCTTCCTTTCAGGTCCCTGGGTCGAAGCTGCACAATAGCACCGTGAGCAGGGAGAAAGCAGGACTTCTGTTCTCCTCTTTTTTCACGGTTCAGAACCATGTGCTTTATATTTATTGTGTAATTTACTGTTATACAAACAACAGTGTCTACACGAGATGAAGACATTTATCTTTCACAATCCTCCAACAGCAATTATGCAAACCTTTCAGAAATACAAAGAAGACAAAAACCCAAACATTCAGAAAAACAAACCTCTTAAGGTTATGTAATCAGCAACAGTTAGCAAATATCAAATCGGAGTTTTTCATGGAGTGAAGGCTTTATCTATGAGGTTGTACTCCCCAGCGCATCTGCATCTAGGCTACATCTTTTAAAAAATATTTTATTAGATATTTTCTCTATTTACATTTCAAATGATATCCCCTTTCCCGGTTTCCCCTCTAGGAAAAAAAATAAACCTATAGGAAAAAAAAAACCCTATTCCCTCTCCCTTGCTCACCAACTCACCCTCTCCTGCTTACTGACCCTGGCATTCCCCTATACTGGGGCATAAAACCTTCACAGGACCAAGGGCCTCTCCTCCCATTGATGACCAACTAGGCCATCCTCTGCTACACATGCTGCTGGAGCCATGAGTCCCACCATGTGTACTCTTTAGTTGGAGTTTTAGTCCCTGGGAGCTCTGAGGGTACTAGTTAGTTCATATTGTTGTTCGTCCTAAGGGGCTGCAAACCCTTCAGCTCCTTGGATCCTTTCTCTAGCTTCTTCATTGTGGACCCTGTACTCAGTCCAATGGATAGCTGTGAGGCTCTACTTCTGTATTAGTTGGGTACTGGCACAACCTCTCAGGAGACAGCTCTATCAGGCTCCTGTCATCCAGCACTTAGAAGGGGGAACAAAATACCCATGGAATAGTTGCAGACACAAAGTATGGAGCAGAGACTGAAGAAAGGACAGTCCAGACGCTGCCCCACCTGGGAATCCTTCCCATATGCAATCACCAAGGGAATTATACTTAATACAATGAAAGAAGGTGTAGCGAGGACGCTGTGATAGGTGAGCGGTCTGTAGTGGACCCAGTACTCCCGGAATTTGTCATGATCGGGGTGGAACAGTCAAGAAATCGTCTCCATCTAGAAGTCTCTGCATCCCCCTCCTTGGTCAGAGATGCCATCGCTTCCTGCCTCTATGAGAAGGAACATTTGAACTGGCCTTTAGTTCTCTTCACTGCCTTCTCACCTCACTGCCTTCTCACCCTCACACCTATTCGAGGAAGGCTCACAGGACTGAAGCAGAAGCCAGAGCCTTTCTCCCGGCTGCTCAGGTACACTCACGGCTTACAGTCTTCCTAGAGAAAACCTAAAGTCATAGCAGTGACCTGTAGTGTCCACCCAACAGAACTTTAGCCCTGACTTTGCATGTTGTCTCGGGGATCTTGTCCTCCTAGCTTCAGACGGACCTTCAGACCGATAGTCCTGCAGACCGACTGCTCTCAGGCGCGTGTTGTTGCTGGATAACCCCCTGCCTGGCCTTAAGCGCAACCATTGTCTTGTTTCTCTTTTCATCATTGGCTCGGAGACCCCTTTCTGAGGACTTTACCAAACCTTCCAAACTTGTGTCTGAGACAATTGATACCTTTTGGCTTTATCTACACATTTTAAACTTTTAAAAGTCCACTAACATAACTGTCTCTATACTTTACTTTTTTTTTCTTCCACAGACTGGGTCTTCTGTGGTCCATTTTCAAAACAATCTGAGAGATATCTGTCTGTTCGTTTATTTAGATATCTCTTTGTTTATTTATTGAGTCTGTTGTTTGTTAAATGATAGCTATCCAGTGAAACAGTGGCGAAGGCTGGGATACGTGCAGCCAGGATCTCACCGTGTCGGAGATGAGGTGAGGATTTAACAGGAGACACCTCTGTGTTGTCCGTGTTCGTGGGCTGGGCTGAGATTCCGATAGGACTGTTGCTTTCTCTAGTGTGGAGTATGCAGGAAAGAGAATTTCTGTGCTAGGGAGAAGATGAATGGGTCTTGGGTAAACGAGTGTCTCTCTTTAGTTTTATGATTAACTTTTGAGGTAGGCTCGCTCCAGCTCTGAACCACCTGGTACTCACTGTGGAACTCAGCGTGTTTTGAAACTCACAGCAGTCCTCGTGCCCCAGTCTCCTGAATGCTGGCACTGTAAACAGGCACCACCACAATTGGCCCAATAATAAAACTTGGATTTTCATACAAATATTGGTTGTTTTAGAAAGGAGAATAGGATACATGCATTTATTTAGCAAACACATTACCAGAAACTATGATGCCCTGCTCTGACGGGGAAGAACTGTGCTTTTGTGTAGCGACAGAATTTTTGGCTAACGATGTACAACAGGGGCAAAAAGCGCTGCTGGGAGATTGAGAACAAGAACGCAATTGATTTTGAAAAGTGTATTAAGGTAGGATTTCATTCCAATAAATCCAATATAAAGTAATGATTTGACTCACTATCCAGGAAGATGTGAATGATTGATTTTTTTCTTTCAGAAAAACCAACATTCTTTTTCATAGAGCCAATACTTATTGAGTAGATGATCACATAACTTTGTCCCATTTGTCAAACTGGTGTTCCATGCAAAGCTGTATCACAGAGTGTTAAGAGCAATGCTGCATTTTCCACAAATAAACTGATTTTAGACAACCTCGGCTTCTGAAACTGTAAATATCTAAGCTCGTTTTGTTTTTGAAACTCAACCGTCCTGAGCTACCTGTTTTATAAGATCCCCAATAAGTGATTTGAGAATCTTATTCTCTAAAAGTGAATTTAGGACACACTTTCAAAGTCTTCCAAAGTCTTCCAAAGTCAGAGAAAAGTAAAATGTGCATACAAGAATATGTGTGTATATATTTGAAGGTTCATACTACATTTAAAAATTTTGCATTCTTTAGTTACTTGTTTATTTGTGTGTATATGTGATTGTACCTGTGATTGAAGTGCCCCTGGAAGCTAGAAATGACATTTCCTCGTGCTTCTGGAGTACGAGGCAATCATGAGCTATCTAATGTGGATGCTGGGAACTGAACTCAGGCCCTCTGGAAAAGAAGTACCCTCTGAGCCCCTCAGGCCTCTCTCCACCCCCTTAAAGATTTCTTTTTATTTTACATGCATGACTATTTTGTCTGATAGTATGTATGTGCATTGCATGTGTGTTTGAAGCCTGCACAGGGCATCTGATCCCACTGACATGGGAGTTATTAAGTTTTTGAGCTGTGAACCACAGCTGTGTCCTCTGCAGGAGTAACATTGGCTCCTAACTCCTGAGCCAGCCTCGCTTATCTGACTTTACAATAAGAGTTAGTTTTGACCTCTTGATATTAATCTAACATTGAAGCTTGAATGTGAGGATGATTTGCTTGCATCATTTTTTTATTTATTATTTAATGTTATGTGTATGAGTGTTTGGCCTGCATGTATGTGTGCACTCTCTATGCCTGCCTGGGGAGGCTAGAGGAGGGTGTTCCCTGGGACTGGAGTTGTAAATGTTTATTAACCACCATGTAGGTAGTGGGATCTGAACCCTGGTCCTCTGTAACAGTAAAAGTTCTCAACCTTTGAACCATCTCTCCAGCCCCACTTACTTTATTTTTGTAAGGTAAATTTAGTAAAGAACATTGGTAAAACCAAACCATTTATTCAGGACATGTTTGCTCTGCAGAGAGAAATAAATGTAATTTTAAAATTCCCTATTTTAGTTGAAGTTCTGTTAAAAATTTATATATATATATATATATATATAT